>NW_019943582.1:41084-46084 GCF_002910315.2 Salvelinus sp. IW2-2015
GGGTAAACATACGACATCTCATAAAATCCATGTACACAAACAAAAAGTGTGCGGCCCCCAACACCACTTTCCATCAATTTGTATAGCAGACCCTCATGCCAAATTGAGTCGAAGGCTTTTTTGAAATCAACAAAGCATGAGAAGACTTTGCCTTTGTTTTGGTTTGTTTGGTTGTCAATTAGGGTGTGTAGGGTGAATACATGGTCTGTTGTACGGTAATTTGGTAAAAAGCCGATTTGACATTTGCTCAGTACATTGTTTTCATTGAGGAAATGTACGAGTCTGCTGTTAATGATAATGCAGAGTATTTTCCCAAGGTTACTGTTGACGCATATTCCACGGTAGTTATTGGGGTCAAATTTGTCTCCACTTTTGTGGATTGGGGTGATCAGTCCTTGGTTCCAAATATTGGGGAAGATGCCAGAGCTAAGGACGATGTTAAAGAGTTTTAATATAGCCAATTGGAATTTGTTGTCTGTATATTTGATCATTTCATTAAGAATACCATCAACACCACAGGCCTTTTTGGGTTGGAGGGTTTTTATTTTGTCCTGTAACTCATTCAAGGTAATTGGAGAATCCAGTGGGTTCTGGTAGTCTTTAATDGTTGATTCTAGGATTTGTATTTGATCATGTATATGTTTTTGCTCTTTATTCTTTGTTATAGAGCCAAAAAGATTGGAGAAGTGGTTTACCCATACATCTCCATTTTGGATAGATAATTCTTCGTGTTGTTGTTTGTTTAGTGTTTTCCAATTTTCCCAGAATTGGTTAGAGTCTATGGAGTCTTCAATTACATTGAGCTGATTTGATGCCAAGTATATTTGGCTTTGTGCATCACTGCTTACATGCAAAATGCTAATTATAACCATAAACATAACAATAATGAAATGAGTTGCAAATAATGATTTTTAATTGAAATAATAATTGTGTCCTTCAAACTTCACTTTTGTCAAAGAATCCAGAATTTGCAGCAATTACAGCCTTGCGGACCTTTGGCATTCTAGTTGTCAATTTGTCAATGGTGTTGACCTGTATGTTGACCTGTTGACCTGTATCTATCCTTCCCTGCCTTTCTAAGGTCTTCGAAAGCCAAGTTAACAAACAGATCACCGAACATTTCGAAACCCACCGTACCTTCTCCACTATGAAATCTGATTTCCGAGCTGGTCATGGGTGCACCTCAGTCACGGTCAAGGTCCAAAACGACATCATAACCGCCATCGATAAGAGACAATACTGGGCAGCTGTATTCATCGACCTGGCCAAGGCTTTCGACTCTGTCAATCACCACATTCCTTTCGGCAGACTCAATAGCCTTGGTTTCTCAAATGACTGCCTCGCCTGGTTCACCAACAACTTCTCAGACAGAGTTCAGTGTGTCAAATCGGAGGGCCTGTTGTCCGGACCTCTGGCAGTCTCTATGGGGGTGTCACAGGGTTCAATTCTCGGGTCGACTCTTTTCTCTGTATACATCAATGATGTCGCTCTTGCTGCTGGTGATTCTCTGATCCACCTCTACGCAAACGACACCATTCTGTATACTTCTGGCCCTTCTTTGGACACTGTGTTAACTAACCTCCAAACGAGCTTCAATGCCATACACCTCTTCTTCCATGGCCTCCAACTGCTCTTAAATGCAAGTAAAACTAAATGCATGCTCTTAAACCGATAGCTGCCCGCACCTGCCCGGCCATCCAGCATCACTACTCTGGACGGTTCTGACTTAGAATATGTGAACAACTACAAATACCTAGGTGTCTGGTTAGACTGTAAACTCTCCTTCCAGACTCACATTAAGCATCTCCAAWCCAAAATTAAATCTAGAATCGGCTTCCTATTTCGCAACAAAGCATCCTTCACTCATGCTGCCAAACATACCCTCGTAAAACTGACTATCTTACCGATCCTTGACTTCGTCGATGTCATTTACAAAATAGCCTCCAACACTCTACTCAGCAAATTGGATGCAGTCTATCACAGTGCCATCTGTTTTGTCACCAAAGCCCCATATACTACCCACCACTGCGACCTGTATGCTCTCGTTGGCTGGCCCTCGCTTCAAATTCGTCTCCAAACCCACTGGCTCCAGGTCATCTATAAGTCTTTGCTAGGTAATGCCCCGCCTTTTCTCAGCTCACTGGTCACCATAGCAGCACCCACCCGTAGCACTCGCTCCAGCAGGTATATCTCACTGGTCACCATAGCAGCACCCACCCGTAGCACGCGCTCCAGCAGGTATATTTCACTGGCCCCCAAAACCAATTCCTCCTTCGGACGCCTTTCCTTCCAGTTCTCTGCTGCCAATGACTGGAATGACCTGCAAAAATCATATCTCATATCTCCCTCACTAGCTTTAAGCACCAGCTGTCAGAGCAGCTCACAGACCACTGCACCTGTACATAGCTCATCTGTAAATAGCCCATCCATCTACCTCATCCCCATACTGTTATTTCTTTTATTTATTTTGCTCCTTTGCACCCCAGTATCTCTACTTGGACACTCATCTTCTGCACATCTATCACTCCAGTGTTTAATTGCTATATTTGTAATTATTTCGGCACTATGGCCTATTTATTGCCTTACCTCCCTTATCCTACCTCATTTGCACACATTGTGTATAGACTTTTTTCTACTGTATTATTGACTGTATGTTTGTTTATTCCATGTGTAACTCTGTGTTGTTGTATGTGTCGAACTGCTTTGCTTTATCTTGGCCAGGTCGCAGTTGTAAATGAGAACTTGTTCTCAACTAGCCTACCTGGTTAAATAAAGGTTAAATATATTTTTTTTAAGTGTGTGTAGACAGTATAGACAGTACAGTACGTGAATAGAAAAGGTGTATACGGCAGTAGTTAAATAGGATGAGCCTTGACTAGAATACAGTATGTACAGTGGGTAAAACTGTAGGTAAATTGTATTAAAGTGCCTAGTGTTGAATGACTCCATGTACAGTACATAAGGCAGCAGTCTCTAAGGTGCCAGATGGTAGCTGCTAGTGACCCTGTCTAAGGTTCAGGGCAGGGTACTAGGCGGATCCCGGCTTGTGGTGACTGTTTAACAGTCTGATGGCTTTGAGATAGGATCTGTTTATCAGTCTATCGGTTCCAGATTTGATGCACCTGTACTCTCTCCGCCTTCCAGATGGTAGCAGGGTGAACAGGCCGTGGCTCGGCTGGCTGATGTCCTTGATGATCTCCTTGGTCTTCCTGTGACACCGGGTGCTGTAGATGTCCTGGAGGGCAAGCAGTGTGCCCCCGATGATGCATTGGGCTGGCCGTATCACCCTCTGGAGAGCCCTGCGGTTGTGGGCGGTACAGTTGACTTACCAGGCGGTAATACACCCCGACCGTATGCTCTTGATGGTGCATCTGCAGAAGTTTGTGAGTGTCAGGGGCCAAGACAAATTTCTTAACCTCCTGAGGTTGAAGTGTTGTTGAGCCTTCTACACCATGCTGTCGGTGTGGGGGGACCATTTCAGGTCCTCAGTGATGTGCACGCAGAGGAACTTGAAGCTTATGACCCTCTGCACCGCGGCCCTGTCGATGTGGATGGGGGCGTGCTCTCTCTGCTGCCTCCTGTAGTCCATGAACAACTCCTTTGTTTTATTGATGTTGATGGAGAGGGCTCTCACCTCCTCCCTGTCTCGTCGTTGTTGGAAATCAGACCTACCACTGCCGTGCCATCAGAAAACTTGATGATTGAGTTGGAGACATGTGTGGCCACGCAGTCATGGATGAACAGGGAGTACAGGAGGGGGCTGAGCAGGCATCTCTGTGGGGCCTCCATGTTGAGGATCAGCATGGTGGAGTTGTTGTTGCCTACCTTCACCTCCTGGGGTCGACCCGTCAGGAAGTCTATGACCCAGTTGCACAGAGAGGGGTTCAGACCCAGGGCCCTGAGCTTAGTGATGAGCTTGGATGGCACTATGGTGTTAAATGCTGAGCTGTAGTCAATGAACAGCCTTCTTACATAGGTATTCCTCTTGTCCAGGTTGGATAGGGCAGGTAGGGCAGGTAGGGCCGGGTGTCTGGTAAGCACTTCATGATGACAGAAGTGAGTGCTACGGGGCGATAGTCATTTAGTTCAGTTATCTTTTCTTTCTTGGGTACAGGAACAATGGTGGCCATCTTGAAGCAAGTGGGGACAACAGGCTGGGATATAGAGAGATTGTATATGTCCATAAACACTCCAGCCAGCAGATTTGCACATGCTTCGAGGCTTGGGATGCCATCTGGGCCGGGAGCCTTACGAGGGTTAACACGGTTAAATGTCTATTTCACGTTGGCCACAGAGACCAGGAGCACACAGTCCTCATGAGCGGCGGGTTCCCATGCCGGTGGCTTGGTGTTGTTTTCCTCTAAGCGGGAGAAGAAGGTGTTTAGCTTGTCTGGGAGAGAGGCGTTGGTGTCTGAAACATGATTTCCCCTTTATAATCCGTGATTGTCTGGAGTCCATGCCTCAATACTGTATGTCTCGTGTCTGAGCCATTGAATTGTGACTCCATTTTGTCCCTGTACTGTCATTTATGCTTCTTTGATTACCTTACGGAGTTTACAGCTGGTCTCTTTGTACATGTCCATGTTCCCAGTCACTTTTCCGTGGTTAATTGCGATGGTTCTATCCACAGTTTGTGGTTGGGATAAGTTCTAATCGTCACAGTGGGAACAACATTCTCTATGAACTTCCTGATGAACCCAGTCACGGAGTCGGTGTATACGTCGATACTATTCTCAGACCCAGAACATTTCCCCAATCGTCGCGATAAAAAAAGATCTAGAAGATTCCGATTTGGTCAGACCATCAATCAATCCAATTTATTTATTAAGCTCTTTTTACATCAGCAAATGTCACAAAGTGCTTAATACAGAAACCCAGCTTAAAACCCCAAAACAGCAAGCAATGCAGATGTAGAACCACGGTGGCTAGGAAAAACTCCCTAGAAAGGCCAGAACCTAGGATGAAACCTAGAGAGGAATCAGGCTATGAGGGGTCACCAG
>NW_019943582.1:51084-69362 GCF_002910315.2 Salvelinus sp. IW2-2015
GGACTGCCTTAAAACACACTGCTCAGGTCTTGTCACTGCCCATCACCACACACACACACACACACACACACACACACACACACACACACACACACACACACACACACCACACACACACACACACACACACACACACACACACCACACACACACCACACACACACACACACACAACACCACACACACACACACACACACACACACACACACACACACCACACTCTCCTTTGGGCCGACGGCAGGGTGGAATCCAGAGGCGTTTGATATTCATTGGGTTGCGCTCTTCTGCCTAAAGCCGTCTCATCCCTAACCTTCAGCGGAGAGGTCTATGATCAACCAGATCAACCCCACTATGCTCCTCACACACAGTGACATTATCCAAAACCAGCCACCCTCCTCAATCCCAACACCCCCTGATCCGATATGGTACATGAAGAAGGAGAACATAACGAAAACTCACATGACTTTAGTCTCTCAGAAATAATTTTTCAGAACTGCTGGCAGAAGAAGAACATAATCATCGATAATTTATTTCATCCTCATATAGCCCATTGTCATCATTATTCCCTTTGTATATCCTACGACACAATCATCGCATCAATATGAATGCTGTGTTGTACTCTCTGTAATGATATGGTAATATTAACGCGTCGTTCTCTTGACCTGTCAATCAAATCTGAGACGGAGCTCATCTCAGTCCAAGAAAGGGGTAAAGAAAAGCGTACACTAAAGACAAAAAAAAATAACCCCTCCCTACTGTGTTATTGTCCCCCCTCTACATGTTCTGATACCTCTGAAACACTCTTGGCATAGCTAGCTAGGTCGGGGAGTAGGGGTTGATGGCCTGTGCAGTCCAGAGCTGTGTGGGTATTTTCCACTGCGAATACTGTACATGACAACTACAGCAGGCAGTATCATTTCCTCTCCGCTTTACTGCAGGCTCCCATCGACCGGGGCAGCATATGTTCAGGGAAGACTCAGCAAAACATAGACCCGTTCACTGTTCTCCATTTGTGTTTGGGAGGTCAAATAATGAAGACAGCATCTGTCGTGTTTAATGTGAGAAATTGGCCCTGTGTGTGTGTGTGTGTGTGTGTGTGTGGTGTGTGTGGTGTGTGTGTGGTGTGTGTGTGTGTGTGTGTGTGTGTGTGTGTGTGTGTGTGTGTGTGTGTGTGTGTGTGTGTGTGTGGTGTGTGTGTGTGTGTGTGTGTGTGTTCCTACCATTGTAGGAACTTCAAAAGGTTTCCTGATTTCACTGAGTTGTTGAATTACCACGAGACAGAGAGTGATCCTCTAGAGAAGACCATAAATCTTCCAGCAGAGACGAGAGAGACAGAGTGAGACAGACAGCCCACGCCCTCCAAAGCCCTCTGCTCCACTCCCCTGGACCTCCCAGAGACTCTACTCCCAGGGAGGAGGCCCTCAGGTCAGCCCCGACCGCAGCCACTGAGCCAGGCACTGAGCCAGGACGACAGCCTCTAGCGGTGCCTCCTGGTGAGTAGGTGGGGAGTGATGAGACCCATTAATCAACAGTGTACAGTTAGGCCAGTAGGCCTCGAAAACCGACCAGGGGCTCGCCCACTAGGCCAGGCCACAATCCGGAGCCCTCTCCTGGCCTGAGGGCTGGCGTGGAAGACCCATTCCGTTGGATCACCACAGGAATGCTCTGACACACTGAGGTTAAGGCCCAGCCTTCTCAGATGGCAGGACTGTTTGTGTTTGTGTGTCTGTTTTTCACTTGCCACAAAGGAGTTGCCGTCTGGCCTGTCTTGATCATACAGAGAGTTAGATACCATATAGTAAATGTAGTGTATCGTTAGTCCCTTCTGGAAATTCATTTTAACCATCCTATTCCTCCTTTTCTTCTGGGGTGAAACTATCAATAAGAGATAGAGAGATAGATAGAGAGATAGATAGATAGATAGATAATAGATAGATAATAGATAGATAGATAAGATAGATAGATAGATAGATAGATAGATAGATAGATAGATAGATAGATAGATAGATAATAGATAGATAGATAGATAGATAGATAGATAGATAGATAGATAGATAGATAGATAGATAAGATAGAGAGATAGAGAGATAGAGAGATAGAGAGATAGATGAGATAGATAGATAGATAATAGATAGATAGATAGATAGATAGATAGATAATAGATAGATAGGTAGATAGATAGATAAGATAGATAGATAGATAGATAGATAGATAGATAGATAGATAGAATATAGATAGATAGATAGATAGATAGATAGATAACTGAAAAGAAGAGTCTGACTTTTTACTTGGATGAAAGTGTTTCCTTGCAGTATTCATATTATTAAGAGGAGAGCAGGTTATTATTATCATCCCTATTGCTCAGTGCATCACCGTGCAACACTGTGCCCCGCCCACCTCATTATAGACCATGCATATCCCAGGATATACTTCTTCTACTTCTCCACAGGTACAACTCTCTGGGGTCCCTCGCTTTTCATTTTCTTCTCCTCCCTCTGCCAAGTCTCACTCCATCTCCCCCCTTTCATGTGGTTCCGCTACCTTCCCCTTACACCCTCCCTCCCTCCCTCCCCCTCCCTCCCTCCCTCCCTCCCATTTTACTTCACTTTACTTTGGTGATGCACTCTCTCCCTTTACCTCCCCCTCCCTCCACCTCCATCCACCTCCCTCCCCCCTTACATTACTCCCTCCCTTTACCTCCCTCCATCCATCCCTCAATCCTTCTTACTCTCACCTTCCAATCTGCCAGTTTTATTTTGAAGTCACAGCCACAACAGATATTCAATAGTAATGAGATGTTAATGAGATATTAATGAGATGTTAATGGATGTTTATTATTTGTTAAGAGATGCCTCATGGATTTTTAGCTCCTTTTAATCTCTCTCACTTCGTTAATGATAAGCTGTGGTGTGTGGGTGTGGTGTGTGTGTGTGTTGTAGTGTGTGTGTGTGGTGGGGGGGGGGAGTAGGGAAGGGTAAGTAAGGGACGGGGTAGTAGGGCCGGGGTAGTGGGGACGGGGTAGTAAGGACGGGGTAGTAGAGACGGGTAGTAGAGGACGGGGTAGTAGACGACGGTAGAGTAGGACGGAGGTAGTAGGGACGGGGTAGTAGAGGACGGCGGTAGTAGGGAACGGGTAGTAGGGGCGGGGTAGTAGAGGACGGGGTAGTAGGGAACGGGTAGTAGGGAACGGGTAGTAGTGGGACGGGGTAGTAAGGGACGGGGTAGTAGGGACGGGGTAGTAGGGACGGCGGGTAGTAGAGGACGGGGTAGTAGGAACGGGGGTAGTAGGGAACGCGGGGTAGTAAGGGGACGGGGTCATAGGGAATGGGAGGGGTAGTAGGGACGGGTAGGTATGGGCGGTATAGGACGGTATAGAGGACGGGGTAGTAGGGAACGGGTAGTAGGGGCGGGGGTAGTAGAGGACGGGGAGAGGGGGGTAGTAGGAACGGGGGGGGACTGGGAATGGGTGGGTCGCGAACGACGCGGTCGGCTGAGTAGAGGACCGGGGAATGGCCCCTGTCAGATCGGGTCCCCCATACGGCAAGCGGGGCGTCAACCTACTTACGCTCAGTCGCGTCGGCGCCTAGCACCCCGGTTCCTATACCCGCCGCCTACTACGGGTGTCACGGTAGGTAGCTACCGCGTCCTAGTCGTACTCCGCCGGCCTACTACCCGGTCGCTGAATTGCTACCCACTAGGCCTATCCCCGGATACCGCACGGTAGACGGGAGCACAGGGTAGTATAGGGCACGGTACCGTCAGGCTGAGGTACGTACGATGGCGAAGAGTAGGGAACGGCGCGTACAGTCGGCTGGAGGGCCGATAAGTGGAGCCAGTTGATAGTAGGGGGCGGGGTAGGCTGGCGTAGTAGGAGGGGGTAGTAGGGAGGAGTGCGGGGCGGTATAGGACGGGTACGAGGGGCGGGGTAGTAGGACGGGTAGACGGGACGGGTAGGGCAACGTGGAGGGAGTAGGGGACGGGGGTAGTGGGGACGGGAGTAGGGGACTGGTAGTAGGACGCGGTAGTAGGGAACGTGGGTAGTGGGGACGGCAGGTAGTAGGGGACGGGGTAGTAGGGGACGGGTAGTTAGGCGACGGGCGAGGTTAGTAGGGACGCGGGTAGTAGGGACGGGGTAGGGAGTAGTGGGGCGGGAGTTAGGGAACTGGGGTAGTAGGCGACGGGACGGTAGTAAGCAACGGGGTCCGTAGTAGGCGGCGTAGGTAGAGATTACAGGGTTGAAGAAACAAGGTAGTAGGTGAAGGTGAGTAGAAGACCGGGTAGTAGGGGGACAGGTGTAGTAGCCTAATCAAGGCCTCATTCTCTGGGTCTCATACACGACAGGACAGCTGGCTGATAGACTCTTGGTAGACTGCTGTAGATGGGTCCTCTTCCTCCTCAGGCTGCCTCATCCTCTGTCTACACCCTGCTGGGGCTCATTTAACTATTCTAGTGAATCGTCCCTTCAAATGATGTTGCATCTAGGGATTAAGCGTTTCATGTGAGGGAAGACAGGCCTCTGCAGGTGAACACATCCACCTTCTCTCTCTCCTCTCTCTCTCTCTCTCTCTTCTCTCTCTCTCTTCTCTCTTCTCTCTCTCTCTCTCTCTCTCTCCCCCTTCATTCCATCTTTTCCAGATTTTGAATGATTTATTTTTTTCCCCCTTCCTGAAGAAGTTTCCTGATCATAACAAGACCCATCTCCTCTCTTACCTGCTAGGGGTCTCCAGGGTCGCTGCTGTCACCAGGCCTGTGTCACAGAGAGACATGAGCAGAACCTCTATTCCACCATTCCTCCTTCTTTCCTACCCCACATCCTCTCAGATCACTCTGGGTATTCATCCTAGGAGAATACTCTCTGCTCTTTTCTTATCCTATTTGGTTTACAGTCTCAAAGGTGTGGTCAGCCCCTCTTTATTCAGCCACCTCCTCATCCTCTCTTCATCACAGGCACCCTCCTCCTCCCAGCCCCGCCTCCTCCTCCTACTCATCCCAGCACCCTCCTTATCGCAGCCCCCTCCTCAACCCACAGCCCCTACTCATCCACCCCCTACTCCTCCCTGCCCCTCCTCACATCCTCCTCATCCCAGCCCTCCTCATCCTCCTCATACCCCTACTCATTCCAGCCCCCTCCTCATCCTCCTCATCCCAGCCCCCTCTGTTCACCCTGCCTCCTTCATCCCACCCCCTCCTCATCCTCTGCTCATCCCAGCCCCTCCTCATCCTCCTCATCACAGCCCCCTCTTCATCCCAGCCCCCTTCCTCATTCCAGCCCCCTCCTCATCCCAGCCCCCTCATCCCCTTCCTCCCCTCCCCCCCTCCTCATCCTCCTCATCCCAGCCCCTCCTCATCCTCCTCATCCCAACCCCCTCCTCATCCTCCTCATCCCAGGCCCCCTCCTCATCCTCCTCGTCCCAGCCCCTCCTTATCCCCTCATCCCAGCCCCTCGGTCATCCATCCCCTCCCTCATCCTCCTCATCCAAGCCCCCTCCTCATCCTCCTCATCCCAGAACCTCCCTCTTCCCAGCCCCCTCCTCATCCCCCTCCTCATCATCCTCATCCCAGCCCCTCCTCATCCCTCCTCATCCCAGACCCCTCCTCATCCTCCCATCCCAGCCCCCTCTCATCCCTCCCCGTCCCAGCCCCTCCTCATTCCTCCTCATCCCAGCCCCCTCCTCATCCTCCTCATCCCAGCCCCTCCTCATCCTCCTCATCCCAGCCCCTACTCATCCAAGCCCGTACTCCTCCTCCTCCTCCCCTCTTCATCTCCTTCCTTTCCCCCCTGCCTGCTTGTTCATATGCAGAGGAGGGGAACGCCGCAGCGGCAGCAGCATCCGCAACATCCGTAGCAGCAAGGCCACACTACAAAAGACCGATCTCTGACGGTAAGCATCAAGAGGGCGTTGACAGAATAAGGACGTCGGAGATTATGATCTGAGATGAGGAGAGAGATGCTCGACTCTTTTCTTTACCTCCAAGGATAAATCAAAGCCAGTCGTTTGACCACATGTCGACTGATGGCGTTCTTCTGACTGGGTGGTACACATATGCATAGACTCACCCCCCCCCCCCCCCACCCCCCCCCCACACACACACACACAGACACACACACTTCTGCCTGAGATGGCAGTGCCTTTTAATCGCTAAATCCTCCTGAGAGCTAGCTCTTTTCCTCTCCGTCTTTTCCTTTCTTCCTTGACAACGCCTTGACAAACGCGCCTCAACAACCACCTCGCCACCCTCCCTAGCGATTTACATTTCGAAAACATCTGCGACGGTCCATCAAAAAAATGGTCAATAAACGAGCCCCTCTTTCATCAGCCAACCTCACACCTGTGCGAGGATTCTGGTTACGTTCCCTAGGTGGTGCACTACTGTTGACCAGGGCTCATAGCTACTGATATTGAGACGCAGGGCTATGCAGCACCAGTGTCAATGATTAAGGGTGTGTGGTAGGTGAATTTAGAGCAGGCCATTGAATCGTTAGTTGGTTTGCATGTTATGTTCCCCGGATCCTCCTGTCATTGCCCTTATCATACGTTTATTAATCTGGAGAGGGGGGGGGGGGGGCATTGCCAGCGGGAAAGCATCAGTTCAGGCTCTCACAGGAAGACACAGAACGTCCCAGAGAACCAACGAGAAGGAATGTCTTTGTCGTCCCGCGGAATTGTGATGATGCGTTTCATATGGAATCTCTAGAAGCTCTCAAATCAATTTATAGTTTTCCCGAACCCAGTGATGAGGACGTCAAGGTAGGCTTCTTCACATATGGTTCTGAAGAGCTGCAGGGTGTGCAGGCTTTTATTCCAGCCCAGCACTAAGACGCTTGATTGAACTATTCAAGGGTTTGATGATTGTTAATTAGCTGAATCAGATGTGATAGTAGTGGGCTGGGACTAGAACACAACACTGTGGGTACCTAGCACTGGCACACTGGACACCCACGTAGCCCAGGAGGGGCACGTGTTCCGGGGCCCCATGCATCTGTCATGTATACAGTGGGGAGAACAAGTATTTCAAACACTGCCGATTTTGCAGGTTTTCCTACTTACAAAGCATGTAGAGGTCTGTAATTTTTATCATAGGTACACTTCAACTGTGAGAGACGGAATCTCAAATCTCAAAAATCCAGAAAATCACATTGTATGATTTTTAAGTAATTAATTAGCATTTTATTGCATGACATAAGTATTTGATCACCTACCAACCAGTAAGAATTCCGGCTCTCACAGGCCTGTTAGTTTTTCTTTAAGAAGCCCTCCTGTTCTCCACTCATTACCTGTATTAACTGCACCTGTTTGAACTCGTTACCTGTATAAAAGACACCTGTCCACACACTCAATCAAACAGACTCCAACCTCTCCACAATGGCCAAAACCAGAGAGCTGTGTAAGGACATCAGGGTTAAAATTGTAGACCTGCACAAGGCTGGGATGGGCTACAGGACAATAGGCAAGCAGCTTGGTGAGAAGGCAACAACTGTTGGCGCAATTATTAGAAAATGGAAGAAGTTCAAGATGACGGTCAATCACCCAGTCAGGGGCTCCATGTAAGATCTCACCTCGTGGGGCATCAATGATCATGAGGAAGGTGTGGGATCAGCCCAGAACTACACGGCAGGACCTGGTCAATGACCTGAAGAGAGCTGGGACCACAGTCTCAAAGAAGTAACACACTACGCCGTCATGGATTAAAATCCTGCAGCGCACGCATGGTCCCCCTGCTCAAGCCAGCGCATGTCAAGGCCCGTCTGAAATTTGCCAATGACCATCTGGATGATCCAGAGGAGGAATGGGAGAAGGTCATGTGGTCTGATGAGACAAAAATAGAGCTTTTTGGTCTAAACTCCACTCGCCGTGTTTGGAGGAAGAAGAGGGATGAGTACAACCCCAAGAACACCATCCCAACCGTGAAGCGTGGAGGTGGAAACATCATTCTTTGGGGATGCTTTCTGCAAAGGGGACAGGACGACTGCACCGTATTGAGGGGAGGATGGATGGGGTCATGTATCGCGAGATCTTGGCTAGGAACATCCTTCCCTCAGTAAGAGCATTGAAGATGGGTCGTGGCTGGGTCTTCCAGCATGACAACGACCCGAAACACACAGCCAGGGCAACTAAGGAGTGGCTCTGTAAGAAGCATCTCAAGGTCCTGGAGTGGCCTAGCCAGTCTCCAGACCTGAACCCAATAGAAAATCATTTGGAGGGAGCTGAAAGTCCGTATTGCCCAGCGACAGCCCCGAAACCTGAAGGATCTGGAGAAGGTCTGTATGGAGGAGTGGGCCAAAATCCCTGCTGCAGTGTGTGCAAACTTGGTCAAGAACTACAGGAAACGTATGATCTCTGTAATTGCAAACAAAGGTTTCTGTACCAAATATTAGGTTCTGCTTTTCTGATGTATCAAATACATATGTCATGCAATAAAATGCTAATTAATTACTTAAAAATCATACAATGTGATTTTCTGGATTTTTGAGATTTGAGATTCCGTCTCTCACAGTTGAAGTGTACCTATGATAAAAATTACAGACCTCTACATGCTTTGTAAGTAGGAAAACCTGCAAAATCGGCAGTGTATCAAATACTTGTTTTTTACCCACTGTATATATACAGTACCAGTCAAAAATCTGGACACAACTACTCGTTCAAGGGTTTTTCTTTATTTTTTACTGTGTTCTACATTGAAGAATTGTAGTGAAGACATCAAAACTATGAAATAGTTGGAATCGTGTAGTAACCAAAAAAGTGTTAAACAAATCAAAATAGATTTTAGATTTTAGACTCTTCAAAGTAACCACCATTTGCCTTGATGACAGCTTTGCACACTCTTGGCATTTTCTCAACCAGCTTCATGAGGAATGCTTTTCCAACAGTCTTGAAAGAGTTCCCACATATGCTGAGCACTTGTTGGCTGCTTTTCCTTCACTCTGCGGTCCAACTCATCCCAAACCATCTCAATTGGGTTGAGGTTGGGTGATTGTGGAGGCCAGGTCATCTGATGCAGCACTCCATCACTCTTCTTCTTGGTCAAATAGCCCTTACACAGCCTGGAGGTGTGTTGGGTCATTGTCCTGTTGAAAAACAATGATAGTCCCATAACCGCAACCAGATGGGATGGCGTATGCTGCAGAAGCTGTGGTAGCCATGCTGGTTAGGTGTGCCTTGAATTCTATAAAATCACAGACAGTGTCACGCAAGCACCCCACATCCATACCTCCTCCTCATGCTTACGGGTGGAAAACACATGCGAGATCATCCGTTCACTACCTGCGTCTCTAAGACACAGGGGTTGAACTAAATCTCAATTTGACTCCAGACCAAAGGACAATTTCCACGTCTAATGTCTGCTCGTGTTTCTTGGCCAAGCAAGTCTCTTCTTTTTATTGGTGTCCTTTAGTAGTGTTTCTTTGCAGAATTAGACCATGAGGTCTGATTCCTCTAAAACAGTTGAATGTGTCTGTACTTGCTTCTCGTCTCCCAGCGTCTGTTCCTCACCAGAATCAAACATTGTCTGCCTGCTGAACAGTGATGTTGAGATGTGTCTGTTTATGTGAACATCCTGTGAAGCATTTATTTGGGCTGCATCTGAGCTAGTAACTCAAATGAACTTATCTCCTGCAGCAGAGTAACTCTGGGTCTTCCTTTCCTGTGGCGGTCCTCATGAGAGTCAGTTTCATCATAGCACTTGATGGTTTTTGCGACTGCACTTGAAGAAACGTTCAAAGTTCTTGAAATGTTACGCATTGACTGACGTTCATGTCTTAAAGTAATGATGGACTGTCGTTTTTCTTTGCTTATTTGAGCTGTTCTTGCCATAATATGGACTTGGTCTTTTACCAAATAGGGCTATCTTCTGTATACCACCCCTAGCTTGGCACAACACAACTGACTGTCTCAAATGCTTTAAAAAGGAAAGAAATTCCAGAAATGAACTTTTAACAAGGCATACCTGTTAATTGAAATGCTTTCCATGTGACTACCTCATGAAGCTGGTTGAGAGAACGCCAAGAGTGTGCAAAGCTGTCTTCAAGGCAAAGGGTGGCTACTTGGAAAAATCAAAATTTTAAAAATATATTTGATTTGTTTAACACTTTTTTGGTTACTATATGATTCCATATGTGTTATTTCATAGTTTTGATGTCTTGACTATTGTTCTACAATGTAGAAAATAGTAAAAATAAAGAAAATCCCTGGAATGAGTTTTGACTGGTAATGTGTATTCTGACAGTATCCCTCCAAAAAGTAATTCATAAACCTTTTTAATGTCCATCGGTACTAGGAAGTGTTTGTTTCTTGGGCTTTAGGAATGTAACTGAAAAGGTGCTTCAGGCCTTGAAAAATAACAAATGTAACTGATTGAAAGAATAAGGGGATATCAGTGAACAAATTCCGTGGTCGCTACAATGGCGCCAACGCAACGAGTGGAGCTCACTCAGGTGTTCTGAGGAGCATGTCAAACCGAAAGCCTAATGTTTCTCAGGTAGTTCTTTGTAGAGTTTTGAGACGCCCACTATAGGCCTTTACATAGAAAAAAAACATTTACACAAAAAAAAAGGAGACCAGAGGAGTCTCTCAAGTTGGATTTCATTTTATTTCATTGAATTGACCTTGAATATTGCAGCCCATGTGTGTCGGCTATTAGCCAGACAAAACACGCTGAGTTCAACAGTAAATAGTGGCTGAATTTATACTCAAACTGACTACTTTTTTGATGTGTAATTTTTATTTAAAAGTTTATAAATAACAGCTAAATACTTTATATAGCTATAGAGTGTAGGCTACACTACATAATTAAACATCCATAGTATGTTAATGTTTTGAGGGTGGACTGACTGTATTATTTGTTATTAATAGACTGGTTTTACACACAACAACTTTCTATCCAAACTGGGAGAGAGCGAGGATGGCTCATGTCATGCAGGTTCAGGGAGCCTATACAGGACAGTTGTCTATTCCAAAAAACTCAGGCCTTGCGGGGAGGTCCAGAGAAACTGCTAGTGGTCCCTAGGAACAAGATCATCAAGCTCTTATCAGACCATCCCAACAGAATTAGGATTAGATTATCAAACCGTTCACCATCTACTAATCTAGATTTCAGATTATGCCTATTACCAATTCCATCCATAGACCCAGTGTCGGGATTTCAAACTCAATAAATCCTTGTTCCCTCCATAGAACTCAAATTAACATGATGACGTAGGTCGACTGCCTTGGTCTACCCAAAACCATAATTTTACCGTGAATTAACCAGCTCTTGAGCGAGAGAATCATTTAACATTTGACCAACGAACCCTCACCCCCGTAATCATATCAAAGATAACAACTCAAGGTGTAAAATAGCTTGATCATTTAAATTATTATTTAATTATACAGTACATTGACATATAATTGTATTATACACGCTTGGTATGTAACCCATCACACCCCATTTTACTGTAATTGCATAGGAAGGAGAAGCATGCTGTCATTGTTTCATGTGAGATTTGAGGAATGGCAAATGAGTGGAAAGATAGATTTCAGATGGCTGTATGCTGAATGTTTTATCTACGCAGGAATTTCTTCCTGCATTTTTCCAGGATAGAAAGAACAGAGCCTGTCTTTATTCAGAGAGACAGGCGCTACTCCTCTACTCCTCTACTCCTCTACTCCTCTACTCCGCTACTCCTCTACTCCTCTACTCCTCTACTCCTCTACTCCTCTACTCCTCTACTCCTCTACTCAACAAGGAGAGAGATTCATATTATTTCTTAACAGTAGAAAAAATTCACATGGGACAAATAGACCTACACAATTATTTTTATGCATAATAATACCTAACATGGAGTACTGTATTTTTAATAATGGCCAAACTCTACATGAAAAGAACATGTTCAATAAACAAAATTAGATGATAAAATTAGGCTACCAACTATAATTTCACGGAATGGAAAACAGAGACCATAACCGTAATAGTAAATCAACCTATATGCTATCAATTTATGAAAAACCAAGACTTCATAAATAGACTAGCCTTTTTCGTAACTGAATCATTTTATACTAAAAACTGAAATTATTTAACATATATTTTCAGCCTATGTAATTCAATGAAGTTCAAAAATCATGCAAATGTAAAAGTTCTATATGGCTCATCGCCATGTGCTGTCTGTCTCGCTCTAGGCAGAGCGGCCTACCGCGTGGCACAGTGTGGCACAGCTCGATCCCCTCTATCCGCCAGAACCATTTTGGATGTGTCCAAAGCGCGGGGACTATCAGAAATCGCTTAATTGGCACTCTTCAACGTTTCATCACTGTGGACTACTCTGCAATAAAGACTGCCCTCCGTAGAATTGTAAGGCCAGGGATATTCAACTGGTCAATTTGGTTCACAGACAATAGGAAGGAAGCCAATCTCTTGCATCACTCTATCGATTCTCCGGTTAAAGGCCTAAGGCAGCGCGGTTTGTTCCTTAATCAATCAAGCACATCGATTGCGACACTCTGGCTGTAGGGACGTTTAAATAATTCATACTTTCAATCTTCAACAAAGTATGCAACCCAAGATGCAATTCGTATAAGCAAAAGTCAACAAACGTATCTGATAAGAATTAACATATGAAATTTATTAGCATAGGCTTACATATAAATGAAGACTTATTTTATCCCCGTCCAAATACTCGTAAGTGTTATATTATTAAAAAAATATATATATATTACAAACTGCATAAATTCTTAAAAAATCTTAAAGAGTTCATTAATCCAATGTACTTTTTTTTTAGCCCTGTAATTCTCATTTTGGTTTGGTCAGTTTTTCGTTTAGGTCTAAATCAAAGTATAATCTTTACAAAACAACATACACAACAATAACCAGTGGGACAGGAATCTACATTCTGTGATTCTGTCATATTCAGCGCAAGGTCTCCATATTGAAAGTGCTAGTGCTGGCTTTATTGTTAATTGTTTTACACATTCTGCCGTCCAATTTCCCCCCTCGGGCCCTAAGAGCGGTTTGGTTGTTTATACAAAACGTTGTTAACCTTAGTATAATAATTTATTTTGTCCATTCAATCATGCCGCATTATTATCCCTAACGGACGTTTGTTTGAGCTTTTGCTTTGAATGCATTAGGCCTATGTAATCATGGATTTCTCCAGGTGGGCGCTCAGTACTTTGATTCTCTGGACGCCTACAGGGTCAGTAAAAAGTTAACAAAAATCCTAGTTCATTCAAACAGAATAGGCCTGTTGCAGTGTTCGAAGAAAAGCTGGGTAAGGCTTTCCTTATTTAACCAGAACAAGTGTGGCCCAACAAAATGGGTCAAAGCAATAATAATGGTGACGAAGAGCCTTTCCATGGCACGTTGAAGAGGGAAGGATTTAAACCTGGCTGAGAGAGAGAGAAAGAGAGAGAGATACTTTTGAATTGATTTTTGTGAGCGAGTGAGAGATTCGCCACCTGCAATTAAGGACAGGAAAATAGGCCTGCTGAGGTGTAGATCTTGGGCACCGTGATACAAAGCGCAAAGCTGGTGGCGTACGAGGCTCCGCAGCCTATTTACGCACACAACAACCAAGAACATAAATAGCAGCACGCAACGAGACAGAAGATTATGCCATGGGCAATGGGCCTAGAATATGGTGAAAACTCCTCAAAGCAAATAATTTCCGCCACTTTTTAGTTAGGGGAAATCCATACAAAATAAAACTTGATAAGATTTGCACCTGTAGGCCGATCTACAAACATGCAAGCAGTGACAATGGTAAATCAACCAGTTCCAGTACATTGCACGGCTTGAAAACACTGGCGTTGTGAGGTTAGCTTACGGCACTGTCTGGAATTCATGAACTGAAGGAGGGAGGGTGGGCTTGGAAACGAAGTTCACGTCTTGAATTGAAAATGATTATCCTTTCCCTCGCAAAATAATAGGCTGCAAAGTGAAGGATGGGACCTGTAAGTGAAATGAAATACGCCGTCAAAGTGGGCAAACGCGGTTCCAGATTGCCCTGCCAAATCGTGAATATGATGTGTTGTGTGTGCACCGCTTCAAGATATCTGCTTTTATCTTAAACTCTATCATAAACATAATTTACAACTGAGGAAAGGAGATTACCGAATCCCCAGTGCACTACAATGTCCATCGGGACAATTTATGTCTCCGATGGAGCGCTGAGAAAACCCCGATAGCCACAGAGCTTCATCCAATAACACTCCCGGTTGTTGGCGCACTTTATCTATGTAGCCAATGTACAGTACGTAGGCCCTCGTGAGGCTTTTACAAGATGATACTTTTGGTTTGTTTATCAAACTATTTCAAGTACCAAATTTAAACACTTACAAACAACATTAACTTGAAGTCAAGGGCAATTTTAAAGCCCACCATAAAGTGGCGTAAAAACGCTCATAGGCTTAGAATATTAAATTGTTTTGACAGCTATAAACTGCTGAATAGTCTGCTTTTGTTTCTGAAATAAAATAAAGGCGAATCTTCGTATATAAATTTACTTTAATGGTTGAGTGAAAAACAGACTATTGCCACAATACTCATGGCTCATTTTTGCTAAGCCAAAAATTAAGCAGAAGTCACATGGTCAGCACCTGTGATGTTTAAAGGCGTAGTTTATGTGTCCAAGAATTGGTCACACAAAAGACCCCTATGGGGGTATTAAATTATATAAATTAATCAGGAATATTGTTTAATGAATACTTTAACATATTCAACGGAATCGTGAAAGTGGATGCTGAGCATGACGAAAACACATGAACCTATAATACAAAAAACTAAAAGTGTTTTCTTTTCAATAGGCTATATGAAAAAAGTATTCTCTAAAACGGTGCAATGTTACTTTTAACCTGTCCCTTGTTAGTAGCGGCTGTACGTTGGGTAAAATAGGGGAAGTTCTCTCGTTTATGTTCCTGGTCAGACCAGACGCTCCGTGTTGGTGCGTGTATTGTTCCCCGGGGGCGGTCGCTTCCATAAACTATGCTCCTCTCAGAAAAGTCTCCAGCTGCATGTCATAGAATCACTGCGCCATGTTAAAACGCTTAGCTAAGCCCCGAACCAGGTCAGCGAAGAGAATGTATGGCAGCACTTAATGGTGGCAAATGGTTGTCTAACGAATACATGCAACTTCAGCCAAAACGGACTATTTGCATTGCCCCCCCTGCTTTTACACTACTGCTATCTCTGTTGTTACGCATCTATGCTAGTCAGCTTTAATCACTTTACCTCATGTAACATATTCCTCACTAACCGGTGCCCCCGCACATTGAAACTCCCTTGTATGGTTACCGGGTATCCCCGCTGTATATAGTCCGCTATTGTTCATTTTACTGTTGTTCTTTAATTACTTGTTACTTTTATATCTCATTCCTTATCCGTATTTTTTTAAACCGCATTGTTTGGTTAGGGGCTCGTAAGTAAGGCATTTCACTGTAAGGTGAACCTGAATGTATTCGGCGCATGTGACTAATAGCAATTTGATCTTGAAAATTTGATTTGAAAAGCTGCCACCCATAATTTCGGTGCTGTTCTAATACCTGACAACACATCAAACATGAGTGCTCCACTAGGCAAATATCTTGAATGCCTACTAATACAGGCCTATATTAGTTACATAGGCTAGGTGAAGGTGAATATGTGTGATTCAGTGCACATACCAACCCAATTCATAATTTTACCGGCTTCTTTTGAGACATGAGTTGGTCTATAGTCTACCGTATACAGAATGATTGCGGGAGCCATGAAACAGCAAAGGCTTATCAAGATAAATAGCGGTATAGGCTACATTATTTTTGACCGCCGCCTATAGCCAACTTCACTTACCCACAACTTCGAAGGGCGACTTTTGAATAAAAAGAACAACCGATTGTTTAAAACAACTGGTCTAAACATCGATAATGTTATAATCACGCACAATTAAAATGTCATTTATATTACGACTGAAATTGGGTCAAGGCTCGCTCAGTATCAATAATCCAAGAATCATAAAACAAGTGCATGCTTTCGGTTTCTCTCCTCAAGTCTTATCGAAAGTTCAACACCGTCGGACCGCTTATCTTATCAGTGTAAATTCAAAGGAGTTGAAATGTTATTGGCAAGTCCAGTGAAAGTAGAGCAAAAACCTATGGGAGAGCGCCATTTACAAAAACAGTGGCACGCTTTTCTAGTGCAACAGTAACACCAGCCAGCCGGGGTATCCTACAAGCCGCCTTGCTACCGGCAATAGACTTACAAGCTGTAGGCCCCGTTTCAAACCGCCACTGTGTGCCAGACTCTGTTTCCCCATTCTAACACAATTGAATAATGGTCACTGTTAGAAAGGCAATAAACGCTTTTGTTTCGCATATGTTGCTGCATGACAGAAAAAATGTAACGTGAATTTTGCTAAATATTGCTCTACATATTAACGAATTAAATGTAAATATATTTTCACAGTAAATTGGTGAAGACAAATAGTGTAGTTATCCCAATTTACAATGACTCGCCGCTTTGCCTGGCAATTAATATACTTCAATAGCAAATATAAGCTACAACTTTGATGTAATGGTGTGAAAGCCAAATCTGCTTACAACAGTAAATACTTGATAGGCTTCTTGTCAAACCGATCCACTATTTTATGCAATGCTGAACCTTACCCAAATACTGGAATACTTTTAGTGTCTGGGGCACGCACTTGCGTTCTTGCATGCCCGCGGAGCTGCAACCTAGCATAGAGTCCGACTCCCTGTTGAGATATGGGCTAGTGTTGCGGCCTAATTTCCTTAGGTAAGAATGAAAGGGGCAGCATCAAGGAGAATGAATGATCTTAAACGAATTCTACCACAACTCTCGCTTTGAAAATGAATACGACTGTGAGCATTACATAATGTTATTGAAAATCGCAATGGGTAAGGCACTGGAGTTGTTTGGGGTTGGTCTGCCGTTGCGGCAAGCTTTCTGTGGGAGCGAGTTCATATCTGTTCAAAATGTTCTCTCAGAGCCTGGAAAAATAATGTCGTTTAAATGCTAAATATTAATAAAGGAGTTATAGCTCGGACGAGGGGATACCACTTTGGTGTTACTCGGCTTCGGTACTACCAATGCGCACTGCTGTAGCCCAATTGGCGGTCCTTCATGAGAGCTTTCGGCGTGTTAAAACCCAGAAGCGACAGGGTCTTAAACGAAAATCCCTAAACAGAAGCAATAATAAACCAAAAAAATATGAATGTGTCTTACCTTCAACAGCTGACGCCATGGCAAGCAAGAGGCTGCATAAAACCATAAAGTAATCCATTGTATAAGCGGTAAATTCGCGGACATGAAATAAACGCAGGGGAGAGCGGATAAACAATCCGGTGTTCCAACGCTCCACCGTCCCCAGTCTAACCGCGTCTAGCACCCAAAAGCTTCCAGAGTTACCTCCATAAAAACGCAACAAGAAAAAGTATCAAATCCTGGAAGGAGGTATGAGAAGCTTTGTGCAATCTAGGAGCCCTCTCCTTTTCAATTTAATTTTTCAATGGGTTTATGCAAGGAACGGGGGAACGGGCAAGTTTGTCCAACCTTGATGTAGACTTCGCATTTGGCAATCAGCGGAAAGAGAAGTTGCCTCGTTCCGCAACAGCTCATTCACTACATACCCCGATTATGTTTGCTATTATGCATTACGCAGGAAATGTAAGTTCCGTTTCTACGCGGTCCGACGGAATAAATCCCAAATACTTTTTGTAGTCAAGACGTTCGATATTTCCACACTTCTTGTATCAATACCATAATGCAGTCAGCTATGTCTGTAGTTTAGAGCCAACCCGTTTACATGATCAACGTGTTTTCCCGAAAAAAATATGGGTCAATATATTGAAAGTAAGTACCGAGGTCGTAAGTGTGATCAGGCGGGTGCAGATTCGACGGAGTAGAGGAGTAGGAGGAGTAGCGGAGTAGAGGAGTAGAGGAGTAGAGGAGTAGAGAGTAAGGAGGAGTAGAGGAGTAGGCGGAGTAGCGGAGTAGAGGAGTAGGGAGTAGAGATTAGCGGAGTAGTAGGAGTAGAGGAGTAGCGGAGTAGAGGAGTAGAGGAGTAGGGAGTAGACGGAGTGAGGAGTAGAGGAGTAGGGAGTAGAGGAGTAGAGGAGTAGCGGTAGTGAGAGTAGCGAGTAGCGGAGTAGGAGTTAAAAGAAGGAGTGAGGAGTAAGAGGAGTAGAGGAGTAGGCGGGAGTAGAGGAGTAGAGGAGGTAGAGGAGTAGCGGAGTAGAGGAGTAGACGGAGTAGAGGTAGTAGAGGAGTAGAGGCAGGGAGGTAGCGAGGAGTAGAGGAGTAGAGGAGTAGCGGC
>NW_019943582.1:69387-92655 GCF_002910315.2 Salvelinus sp. IW2-2015
AACACCACCACCACCACCACCACCACCCACCACCACCACCACACCACACACCACCCACCACCACCACCACACCACCATCAACCACCACCACCACCACACCACCACCACACACCACCACCACCACCACCCACCACCACCTCACCACACCACCACCACCACCACACCACCACCACCCCACCACCATCACCACCACCACCACCACCACCTCCATCCCCCACCATCCCCACCACCATCACCTCACCACCCCACCACCACCATCCCCACCACCACCACCACCACCTATCACCACCACCACCACCACCACCACACCCATCCCACCACCACCACCACCAACCACCACCACCACCACCACCACCACCACCACCATCACCAATCACCACCACCACCACCATCACCACCACCACCACCACCACCATCCACCACCACCACCACCACCACCACCACCACCACCACCACCACCAAACACCAACACCACCACACACCTCCATATCCCCACCACCACCTCCATCCCCACCACCACCACACCATCACCATCCCCACCACCACCACCACCACCACCACCATCACCATCACCACCACCCACCACCATCACCACCACCGACCCACCACCATCACCAATCCCACCACCACCAACACCACCACCACCACCACCACCACCACCACCACCACCACCACCAACACCACCACACACCTCCATCCCCACCATCCCCACCACCACACCATCACCATCCCCATCCCCACCACCACCACCCACCACCAACCAACGCACCATCACCACCATCACCCACCACCACCACCACCATCACCATCCCCACCACCACCACCACCACACCAACACCACCACCACACCACCACCAACACCAACACCACCACCACCAACACCACCACCACCACCACCACCACCTCCATCCCCACCATCACCATACCACCACCACCACCATACCATCCCCACCACCACCCACAAACACCACCATCACCATCCCCACCACCATCACCACCACCACCACCATCACCATCCCACCATCCCCACCATCCCCACCACCACCACCACCACCACCACACCAAACACACCACCAACACCAACACCCACCACCACCACCACCACCACACCACCACCACCACCACAACTTCCCCACCATCCCCACCACCATCACCACCATCACCATCACCACCACCATCACCATTCCCCACACCACCACCACCACCACCAACACCACCACAACACCACCATCCACCACCACCACCACCAACCATCACCATCCCACCACACCACCCACCATCACCATCCCCACCACCACCAAACACCACCACCACCATCACCACCAACCACCACCACCATCACCATCCCCACCACCACCAACACCACACCACCATCACCACCACCACCAACAACACCACCACCATCACCACCACCACCACCACCACCACCACCACATCACACCACCACCACCACCGAACACCACCACCACCACCACCATCACCACCACCACCATTCCCCCACCACCACCACCACCACCAAGCCAACACCACCCACCACTATCACCCACCACTATCACCACCAAACACCACCACACCACCACCAACTAACACCACCAACACCACCACACCACTTTCCCACCACTCCCCAACCACATCCCCACCAATACAACCACCACCATTTCGCTCCGCAAATGCATGTATACAATTTTTCTACCCGTACAGTTGATGGAGAGAGAGAGAGAGAGAGGAGAGAGAGAGAGAGAGCTAGACAGAGAGAGAGAGAGAGAGAGAGAGCTAGACAGAGAGAGAGAGAGAGAGGGAGAGAGAGAGCTAGACAGAGAGACAGAAGAGAGGGAGAGAGAGAGCTAGACAGAGAGAGCTAGCGACAAAGAGATGAGAGAGAAGAGAGTGAGGAGAAGAGAGAGAGCGCAAAGATGACACCCCCATATCATTTCATAATTGCACTTTATGAGCGAGAGAGAGAGGAAGAGAGAATGAGAAAGAGAGAGGAGGAGATGATATGTTATTCTAAAAAATCATTAAGCTATTATGGTCCTGAGGAGAGAGAGAAAGCTGTTATCTGGGCGGGACGTATCTACATAAAGAACTGCTGAGAACCATACTGCAAATTACCCTCAGGCCCGAGTACCACACACACACACACACACACACACACACAGACTCACAGACTCCCACACAACACACACACACACACCAACAGCACTAATTGCCCAACCATTCTGTCAGGTCAATTGACTCTAATTGGAGAGATAATAAAAAGCATGTTCCCAGGAGTAGAGGAGTAGAGGAGTAGAGGAGTAGAGGAGTAAGCGGAGTAGCGATTAGAGGAGTAGAGGAGTAGCGGAGTAGAGAGTAGAGGTGTACGGAGTAGAAAAGAGTATAGAGGAGTAGAGGGAGTAGAGGTAGTAGTAAGAAAGTAGTAAGTGAGTAGATAAGAGGAGTAGAGAAAGGAGTAGAGGAAAGTAGAAGTGCAAAAAAAAAAGTAGCAGAGAAAGTACGGCCGTTCCAGGACCGGAAAAAGTAAAGAGCAAGAATAAATAAATAAGAAGCAAAAGTAAAGGTAGTAGCGGATCAATGAGCAGAGAGGAGATTGAAGTGAGTAGTAAGCAGTCGCAGGAAAGTCAGCGGCCCATGAGAGAGGAGTGTTAGAGAAGTAGATGGGCCGAGGTAGGCAAACAAGACAGTGAGGCGGAGCATAAGAGGAAGACTTAAATGGAGCTAACACGAAAGACCACCAAAGAATGACGGATTACGAGTAGAGTAGGTAAAGGAGTAGAGGGAGTGCGGAATAGGAGTTTAGTAAAGGAGATAGAGGCCAAGACACTCCTACCACCTAGAGGAACTAACTGCGGCACTAGATAGCACGGCACCGAAGTCGAAAAGACACCAGCAAAGTAGAAGGCTTAAGTACGTCAGAGCCAGAAAACCAAACAAAAAACAAAAGCAAAAAAGTAGAGCTGGACAATAACTGAAGTAAAGGAGTTTAGAAAGGAATGTAATGTAGCGACAGAAAATGGGAAGTGCGCTAGAGTGAGTAGGAGAGTCAGCGGACTAGACAGCAGGCACGAGAAGCAGATACAGACGGAGGAGCAGTAAGGCGGATGCCGAAGTCAGCAGGAAGTAGCGGAGCATAAGCAAAAGCACCAAACACGTAGGAGAAGATAGAGTGGGGCACAAAAAGAAAAACAAAAAGGCAACGAACGCCGCCGACAGTACAGTGACAGCACGAGCGAGATAGCGAAAGCCACCAGGAAAGATACGTAGCACAGAGAGATTAGGCGCGCGAAACAGACAGACACCAAAAACAGCTAGCGCCGCCGAGACCTAAGCCGCGGGCCGACAGCTAAGAGAGCCAAAAACAGAGACACGTCAGATGACAAGGCCAAGGACCTCAGAGTGGACGACCATGGTAGGCGGCTCAGCGTAAGGAGTAGAGGGATGCTAGTAGGATACGTAAGGAGTTAGCGGAACGTAGAAAGGAGACTAGAAAGGATAGAGGAGTAGATGGCGATAAGGCAGCAGACTAGAGGATTATAGATGGTGAAGCGCAGGCAGCAAGTAAAGTAGGACGAGGATGAAGGAAGGCGGAAGTGAGCGCAACGGCAACAGAAAGAGCAACACAGAGATAAAGTAGGGTGGCGGGAAAGCGCCAGCGTCGTAGGTGGCGGAGGGAAGGTTAGACAAAGGATGACGCGCGGAGCCTAAGGGAGGCGGGCGAGAAGTAGCCGACAGGCCGAGAGTAAGCGCACAGACGTGGTGGAAGGAGGGGAGGGAGATCACGCAGGGAAGCTAGCAAGACGAACAAGAAGTAGGGAGGGAGCAACGGCATGACGTAGGCGGTGGTGTCTCCCAATGGGAGCAAGAGGAGCGGATGGGGACAGAAGAATTAAAAAAACCACAAGAGGACATCGGAGGGAACCACACGGGCCCTGGCTCTCGAACAAACGGCCACAGCAAGACGGTGAAAATAATGCCGAAGGTGCAACGCCGCGAGGTGGGCCCCATCCGTCCAAGGGAAACGCAGCAAAGCCCCTAAGAAGCCAGGGCAAAGGCCCGGGGCGTCGGGAAACGGAACCGGCGGCTACACGGGGGCGAGAAGGGCGCCCGAGGAGGTGAGGCAACCGGGCGGCCAAGAGGGAGGTAGGAAGGAAGCGGCGGCCCGAGCTCGCGAAAGGTCCCAAAATGAGAGCAACGGGTAACGGGAGAGAGGGCAAACACCCCGGCATCAATAGAGGGGAAAGGCCGCGAGAGTGGAAGATCACGAGCACGATGGCAGGGCGAACAGTGGCAGAGGCCACACCAGCTCAGACCTGGGTAGGACCAGGCAGACACACGCGCGGATCGAACAGACGCCACAAACCCACGAGCAGCTGGACCGGACGAAAGCGGAAGTCACAACAGGACCGAGCAAGAGCGACAAACACCAGAGGCGACCGGACGACGACAAGAAGCCAGAGAAGGAAACCAAAATGGGACAAGAAACCCCCCCCAAAAACTGGACCAACGCAATCAGAAACACAAACAGCAAACCACACAGACAGATGGAAACGGACACCAATAACCCACCAACCGAAAAAAAAAAAAGAAGCCCTAAAAACGCAAGCCAACAAGCCGTAACGACCACAAGAAACACCACAGCAACAACCAGCACCAACACAACCAGTAAAAAACAAAACCCAGACCAACAACAAAACCAAAAAGACAACAACGACAAAAGAAGGCCAAACCAAACACACTCCAACCCAAACACAACCAAACCATCACAAAAAAAAACAGCCAAACACCCCCCCAGAGAAACAAATGATACCCCCCGATCAAAACACACTCCACACAACCCCACGCAAACAACTACCCCACCAGATAAGACCAAAACAAAACAAACCCAGCCCACCCAACCTCACAAATCAGCGTAGTAAACAACGAACGCAAACACCAAAAAACACAATAGACAATAGCAGGAAAAACACAATCAACCTCCCCCCGAAGACCCAATGCAAAATAACCCCAGCCTACCAAGCAAACAAAATACCTCCAAAAACACCCACACAACGCCAACTAAAACAAACATCAAGCACACCACACCCACCACCACAAACCACAAACAAGATCAAGAGTAGACACAATCGCGCCCACCGCACTCCTCCCACCCACCACAAAAAGACCGAAAAATAAGGCAAAGACGTACACTTTCAGCTGTCAAGCACCAGGACCCACGCTCAGCGCCTAACCAACGTAGCAGGACAACCGTCTACTGACGGCCAACACCACCCAGCAACCCCAGGTAGGAGTAAAACAACAGCAAAAGCCGAGACCAGGAGCCACAACAGTCAGCGCCCCAACAATCGCAGCTCTCCTAAACAGTACGAAAGCTAGATGGGAACGGCGCCTATGAGAGAACCACAGTCAAAAATAGAGGGACAATAGAGGACACAGTAAGTAGAGGTAGTAAGGTGTGACAGTAGCGGGAGATTACGAGGAGTGAGAGTAGGAGTGAGTAGGGTGAAGATGTCGAGAGTAGCAGGAGTAGAGGAGTTAGAGGCAAGTAAGAGGAGTAGAGGAGTAGCGGGAATAGCAGTAGAGGAGTAGGAGACGAGATTAGCGGCAGTAGAGGAGTTAAGAGCTACGGAGTCAGAGGAGTAGAGGAGTAGCGGGAGTAGCGGAGTAAGGCAGAGGGAGTAGAGCAAGAGTAGCGAGAGTAGAAGGGTAGTAGAGGAGTAGCGGTAGCTGCAGGAGTAGCGAGTAGGATGCTAGAAGATTAGCCGGTAGAGAGTAGAGGGGAAGATAAGGCTTGGAATAGTATAGCGAGAGACATTAGAGCAGCGAGTCGTAGGTGCCCCGTAGAAGCGGAGTAGAGTGGCAGAATAGAAAGGAGTATTAACGAGGCGGTGAGTAGCGGTGTTTAGATAGTAGGCTAGGTAGATGAATCACTCCATTTAGTAGCTCGGGAGACATTGAGGATAGTAAGACGAGAGCAAAGTAGGGCGAGTAGGCGGAGATAGTAGAGGAGTAGAAGGAGTAGAGGAGTAGATGGGGAGGTGCGGAAGTAGAGGTAGTAGCAGAGAAGATAGAGGAGCCTAGCGGGCAAGGTTAGAGGTAGCTAGCTGCTTCCAGTCTACGAGGACATAGGAACCGGCATTTAGTTTAGAAGAGAACGATTAGAGGAGTTTGAGAGTCGTAGCGGGTTGACATTAAAATAGATAAGAGGAACTAGTATAGAGGAGTAGAGGGAGTAGCGGAGGCTAGAGGAGTAGAGGGGTAGGGAGGGGAGTAGGGAATAGACGGAGAAAGTTCTATAGGCGGAGAGATCAAGTAAGAGAGAGTTAGAGGGAGTAGCGGTGATATAGAGGGTGAGGTAGAGGAGTAGCGGAAGTAGAGGAAGTAGCAGGCCGAAGTCGAGAGTTAGGGTATGAAGTAGCCAGAGTATTCATGAGCTAAGGCCAGGTAGCTACAGAAGGGGGCAAAGATTATTGGATGTGAAAAGCCCTATGGAAAAGTAGAGGAGTATGAGGGATAGAAGTTAGAGCAGGTACTGTTCGATCGCTTCTAGGATTCAGGTTCTGACTAGGTCGTTCTAATACAGGTCTGCTTAAGTCAAGTAAGCGGTATGATATAGGATCTGCTAGTCCACTCTAGGTTAAGAGGTCTGCTAGTCACTAGAGTCGTCTAAGCTGAGTTCATCTTAGATTAGAGTGGGATGATCTTACAGAATACCAGAGTCTTCAGCATTGTTGTGCAGATCACTTCTTGTTCAATACAATAAGTATTAACTGTGTTCATTCAGAATGCCACTTACAGGGTCACTGCTGGCTTAAACACTGACCTGCCGTGCCTTTGATGAACTTAATGAATATAATGTGTGCTTCAATGCAGACGCATGGCGTTGTCATTGTCCTCTCCACACCTGCCGTGTGATGCCAGGACACTATGTTCCTTCCTTTGTTCTCAAACACACAATGCCCCCCCGATCTCTCCCTTCTTCTCCTCTCTCGTCTCAGCTCAGAGCTCAATACCTGTATCCTTCCGTCCTGTCTGCCTCTGCTGAGTACTGTAGTCAGACACACAAAGGAGAAATAATCTTCCTAACTAAGCTTCTCTTCTCTGGCATCCTGCATCTATATGAGCGGACTAAATCTGCCAGTTTGAAGAAAGTGAATATGCTTTTTTGTCAAATGGTAACTTCAGTTGGAATCTAAGAGGTAAGGCCTGTGGAACATACCAAAACACAAGACTCCATTGGTATGGTATGTCACTGCAGTTGTTTGAGAAGTGGAACATACCAAACCACAAGACTCTATTGGTATGGTATGTCACTGCAGTTGTTTGGGAAGTGGAACATACCAAATTATAAGAGTCTGTTGGTATGGTATGTCACTGCAGTTGTTTGGGAAGTGGAAAATACCAAATTATAAGAGTCTGTTGGTATGTTACTGGAGTGGTTTGGGAAGTGAGATACAGCAATATAACATAACTGCTTTAAATATAACATAACTGCTTTTAATTTAACATAACTGCTTTATGTTTATGATTTGATCCAGGGACTGTAGTGACTCCTCTTGCACTGAGATGCAGTGCCTTAGACCGCGGCGCCACTCAGTTGCCACCATGGGGTAGTCTGTTTACAATGTTGACATCAGCAAACAGCTCGCCCACATGATGCCATGCACGTGGTCTACGGTTGTGAGGCCGATTGGATGTATTGCCAAATTCTCTAAAATGGCTTGTGGTAGAGAAATTAACATTCGATTCTATTGCAACAGCTCTGGTGGACATTCCTGCAGTCAGCATGCCAATTGCAAGCTCCTTTAAAACTAGAGACATCTGTGACGTTGTGTTAACAAAGAGACACACACCACCCCCTCGAGCTTACCGAGCGCTGTCGTTCTGTCCTGCATAGAGAAACCATCTAGAATATTACCCATGTCCTCGTCAAGCCAAGTTTCCGAGAAACATATGATATTACAGTTCTTCAGGTCCCGTTGATTGGATAGCTCTCGAAAGGAGCTCGTCCAGTTTGTTCTCATTGGCCAACAGAGTGGAGGGTAGAGGCGGTTTATTTATTTACTCTCCGCCATAGTTTCATCAGGGTGCCCTCACGTCGTCTTCTGTATCACCACCTCTTTCTCTCCTGAGTGTCGGGGATCAGGTCCTGGTCCGAGGTGAGCAGTATGTCCTCTGATTCATTGAAGTAAACATCTTCATCCAAATTCATGATCGCTGTTCTGATATCCAGAAGCTCTTTTGGGTAATAGGAAACAATGGAGGAAATATTATGAACAAAGAAAGTGCAAAACAACCGACAAAATATCAGAGTTGGTCAGGAGCCAGTAAAATGTCCGCTGTACATTGCAGCGCCATTCTCAAGTCAGATGGACTCCATCCTAAGATAAGAAAGAAAATAAGTAGCTAATGTACAATAATACGGAGAGAGAGAGAGAGAGAGAGAGAGAGAGAGAGAGAGAGAGAGAGAGGAGAGAGAGAGAGAGAGAGAGAGACGAGAGAGAGAGAGAGAGGAGACAGAGAGAGAGAGAGAGAGAGAGAAGAGAGACGAGAGAGAGAGAGAGAGAGAGAGAGAGAGAGAGAGAGAGAGAGAGAGAGAGAGAGAGAGAGAGAGAGAGAGCAGAGACAGAGACGAAGACACAGAGAGAGAAGCAGAGAGAGAGAGCTTTAACCAGTACTTTGTTACAACACTGTATATATACATAATATGACATTTGTAATGTCTTTATTCTTTTGAAACTTCTGTATGTGAAATGTTTACTGTTAATTTTTATTGTTTATTTCACTTTTGTATATTATCTACCTCACTTGCTTTGGCAATGTTAACACATGTTTCCCATGCCAATAAAGCCCCTTGAATTGAATGAATTGAGAGCAGAGAGCCAGAGATAGAGAAAGATAAGAGAGACAGAGAGATAGCCAGAGAGAGAGACAGAGAGAGAGAAGCAGAGAAAGACAGAGAGAGAGAGTCATAGAGAGAGAGCCAGAAAGAGAGCAGAAGAGAGAAGAGATAGAAAAGATATAGAGAGAGAGAGAGAGAGAGAGAGAGAGAGAGAGAGAGAGAGAGAGAAGAGAGAGAGAGAGAGAGAGAGAGAGAGAGAGACAAGAGAGAGAAGAGAGAGAGAGAGAGAGAGAGGAGAGAGAAGAGAGAGAGAGGAGGAGAAGAGAGAGAGGAGAGAGAGAGAGAGGAGAGAGAGAGAGCCATGCGAAGCAGCAAACTGAGGAGAGCAATAGTGGTTTTGTCTTTCAGCTCAGCTGACGTTGGCTGTTCCAAGGTTTCAAGCACATGCTTACAGTGTTCTATGCTGTCAACACTGTAAAAACAAACACAGAATTTATAGCACATTAGGAATTTAGCAGACAAACTATTCATGCAATTAATGGTGTATGAAAAGCATCTGTGTCGACGTAGAGAGCACTTCAACATGAATATAGGCCAACACCGTTGTGTTTAGGGTTATGTTCTCTAGGAGGTGTTTGTTTAGAGTCGGTTCCAAGGTTCATGGGTCTTGGTTGGTTGGTGTTTTTTTCAAATGATGACTTTTGTTTGTATTGTTCATATAGACACTGTACTTTACTGTACTTTACTGTACTTTACTGTAACCAGAAGGTCAATGATTGCTTAGGTTCCTGCCTTTCTAGGGAGTTTTTTCCTAGCCACCGTGTTTCTACATCTGTGTTGCTTGCTGTTTGGGGTTTTAGGCTGCGATGCTGGAGAAGTGTGCTCTTCACCAGCAGTGGAAAAACTACCCAAATGTCATACTGTAGTAAAAGTAGAGACACCTTAATGGAAAATTACTCAAGTAAAAGTGAAAGTCACACATTAAAATACTACTTGAGTAAAAGTCTAAAAGTATTTGGTTTTAAATATACTTAAGTATCAAAAGTAAAAGTATAAATCATTTCAGATTCCTTATATTAGGCGGCATATTTTCTGTTTTTTTTTATTGACGGATAGCCAGGGGTACACTCCAACACTCAGACATAATTTACAAACTAAGCATTTGTGATAAGTGAGTCTGCCAGATCAGAGGCATTAGGGATGACCAGGGATGTTCTCTTGATAAATGTGTGAATTGGACCATTTTCCTGTCCTGCTAAGCATTCAAAATGTGACAAGTACTTTTGGGTGTCAGGGAAAATGTATAGAGTAAAAAGTACATTGTTTTCTTTAGTAATGTAGTGAAGTAAAAGTTGTCAAAAATATAGATAGTAAAGTACAGATACCCAACAAAAACTTCTTAAGTAGTACTTGAAAGTATTTTTACTTCAGTACTTTACACCACTGCTCTTCACGGATGAATCCTGGTTTCGACTGTACGGGCAGATGGCAGATGGCATCGTGTTGGCGAGCAGTTTGCTGATGTCAACGTTGTGAACAGAGTGCTCCATGTTGGTGGTGGGGTTATGGTACGGGCAGGCATAAGCTACGGAAAACAAACACTATTGCATTTTATCGATGGCAGTTTGAATGCCTAGAGATACCGTGACGAGATCCTGAGGCCATTGTCGTGCCATTCATCCGCCTCATGTTTCAGCATGATAATACACGTCTCCATGTCACAAGGATCTGTACACAATTCCTGGAAGCTGAAAATGCCCTAGTTCTTCCATGGCCGGCATACTCACCAGACATGTCACCCAATGAGCATGTTTGGGATGCTCTGGATTGTCGTGTACGACAGCGTGTTCCACTTCCCGCCAATATCTAGCAACTTCGCACACCCACTGAAGAGGAGTGGGACAACATTCCACAGGCCACAATCAACAGCCTGATCAACTCTATGTGAAGGAGATGTGTCGCTCTGCATGAGGCAAATGGTGGTCACACCAGATACGGACTGGTTTCTGATCCACGCCCCTACCTTTTATTTAAAGGTATCTGTGACCAACAGATGCATATCTGTATTCCCAGTCATGTGAAAGTCATAGATTAGGACATAATGAATTTATTTCAATTAACTGATTTACTTATATGAACTGTAACTCAGTAAAATCTTTAAAATTGATACATGTTGAGTTTATATTTCAGTTCAGTGTATATAGCCAAGTTATCGTTACTCACTGTGTATATGTTATTAATTTTATCATTACGTGTTTTACTTTTGGATTATTTCTCTGTTTTCCTTAACTCTTCATTGTTGGGAAGGGCCTGTAAGTACGCCTTTCACTGTTAGTCCACACCTGTTGTTTACCAAGCATGTGACAATAAAAATAAAAAAATACATTGTGTTTGGTATTCTATGTTTGATATTCTACTGATATATATATAGATACTGTATAAACTATCGATGGCCTTGGCCTTGACTTCTCTGGTATTAAAATAAACACACACTCAACTTCCAATGAATGAGATACAGTACACTAATATTACTTTTGAGAAGGGCCAACACACACACAGTACCAGTCAAACCGATTCGTCAAAAACTGAAGCAGCTACGGAACATAGGAAAACGGACATCTCTGGTACCTTACAGTCTTTTTTGTTGAATTTCCTCACTAACTTAGAGGCGATGAGACCGCCTTCAGGCTGTAGCTGAAGGAATGAAACCTCTCAGTCACAATCCCTTTTATTGCTGAACCAAAACCACGGCTTTCCAGATTAATTCATACTCAGGGACTTTGCATGTTTTAAGCTCTATGCAAATATTATTGGATTTTCTAAGGATTTGGGAAGGATTTCCTGCCATGGATTTTCCTTTACAGATTTACGTCTACAGAAAATAAAGTACAAAAAATATTTGTATTTAACTTCGGTAAAGAAAGTAAAGAAGGCAAACAAATATTTAATCAGCAGTCCAGTTGAAAATGTATTTAGTAGGCTGGTGGAACTGTATTTAGTCTGGTGGAACTGTATTTAGTAGTCTGGTGGAACTTTATTTAGGAGTCTGGTGGAACTTTAATAAATAGTCTGGTGGAACTTTAATTAGTAGTCTGGGGAACTTTAATTAATAGTCTGGGAACTTAATTTAGTAGTCTGTGGAACTTTAATTAATAGTCTGGTGGAACTTAATTTAGTGGTCAGGTGGAACTTTATTTAGTAGTCTGGTGGAACTTTAATAAATAGTCTGTGGGAACTAATTAATAGTCTGGTGGAACTTTAATTAGTGGTAAGGTGGAACTTTATTTAGTAGTCAGGTGGAACTTTATTTAGTAGTCTGGTGGAATTTAATTAGTGGTCTGGTGAACTTTATTTGGTAGTCTGGCGGAATTTTAATTAGTCATCTGGTGAACTTTAATTAGTAGTCTGGTGGAACTTTATTTAGTCGTCTGGTGGAACTTTATTTAGTCGTCTGGTGGAACTTTAATTAGTAGTCTGGTGGAACTTTATTTAGTAGTCTGGTGAACTTTATTTAGTAGTCTGTGTGAACTTAATAGTAGTCTGGTGGAACTTTATTTAGTAGTCTGGTGGAACTTTATTTAGTAGTCTGGTGGAACTTTTTTAGTAGTCTGGTGAACTTTATTTAGTAGTCTGGTGGACCTTTAATTAGTCGTCTGGTGGAACTTTAATTAGTCGTCTGGTGGAACTTAATTAGTCGTCTGGTGGAACTTTAATTAGTCATCTGGTGGAACTTTATTTAGTAGTCTGGTGGAACTTTATTTAGTCGTCTGGTGGAACTTTATTTAGTAGTCTGGTGGAACTTTATTTAGTAGTCTGGTGAACTTTAATTAGTCGTCTGGTGGAACTTTATTTAGTAGTCTGGTGGAACTTTAATTAGTCGTCTGGTGGAACTTTATTTAGTAGTCTGGTGGAACTTTATTTAGTCGTCTGTGGGAACTTTATTTAGTAGTCTGGCTGAATTTTAATTAGTCATCTGGTGGAACTTTAATTAGTAGTCGGTGGAACTTTATTTAGTAGTCTGGTGGAACTTTAATTAGTCGTCTGGTGGAACTTTAATTAGTCGTCTGGTGGAACTTTATTTAGTAGTCTTGTAACTTTATTAGTAGTCTGGTGGAACTTTATTTAGTCGTCTGGTGGAACTTTATTTAGTAGTCTGGTGGAACTTTAATTCGTAGTCTGGTGGAACTTTATTTCGTAGTCTGGTGAACTTTAATTAGTAGTCTGGTGGAACTTTATTTAGTAGTCTTGTGGAACTTTATTTAGTAGTCTGGTGGAACTTTATTTAGTCGTCTGGTGGAACTTTATTTAGTAGTCTGGTGGAACTTTAATTAGAGTCTGGTGAACTTTAATTAGTAGTCTGGTGAACATTATTTAGTAGTCTGGTGGAATTTAATTAGTAGTCTGGTGAACTTTAATTCGTAGTCTGGTGGAACTTTATTTAGTAGTCTGGTGGAACTTTTTTAGTAGTCTGGTGGAACTTTATTTAGTCGTCTGGTGGAACTTTATTTAGTCGTCTGGTGGAACTTTATTTAGTAGTCTGGTGGAACTTTATTTAGTAGTCTGGTGGAACTTTAATTGTAGTCTGTGGAACTTATTTTATTGTACTAGTCTGTGGAACTTTATTAGTAGTCTGGTGGAACTTTATTTAGTCATCTGGTGGAACTTTATTTAGTCGTCTGGTGGAACTTTATTTAGTAGTCTGGTGAACTTTATTTAGTAGTCTGGTGGAACTTTAATTAGTAGTCTGGTGGAACTTTATTTAGTCGTCTGGTGGAACTTTATTTAGTAGTCTGGTGAACTTTATTTAGTCGTCTGGTGGAACTTTATTTAGTAGTCTGGTGGAACTTTAATTAGTAGTCAGTGGAATTTATTTAGTAGTCTGGTGGAATTTAATTTAGTAGTCTGGTGAAACTTTTAAATAGTAGTCTGGTGGAACTTTATTAGTAGTCTGTGGAACTTTATTTAGTAGTCTGGGGAACTTTAATTAGTGGTCAGGTGGAACTTTATTATAGTCTGGTGAATTTAATTTAGTAGTCTGGTGAAACTTTAATTAGTAGTCTGGTGGAACTTTATTTAGTAGTCTGGTGGAACTTTATTTAGTAGTCTGGTGAAACTTTAATTAGAGTCAGTTGGAACTTTATTTAGTAGTCTGGTGGAATTTAATTTAGTGGTCAGGTGGAACCTTAATTAGCATTCTGGTGGAACTTTAATTAGTCGTCTGGTGGAACTTTAATTAGTCGTCTGTGGAACTTTAATTAGTGGTCAGGTGGAACTTTATAGTAGTCTGGATGAACTAATTAGTGGTCAGGTGGAACTTTAATTAGTCGTCTGGTGGAACTTTAATTAGTCGTCTGGTGGAACTTTAATTAGTGGTCAGGTGGAACTTTATTTAGTAGTCTGGATGAACTATAATTAGTGGTCAGGTGGAACTTTATTTAGTAGTCTGGTGGAACTTTAATTAGTGGTCAGGTGGAACTTTATTTAGTACTTCGGTGGAACTTAATTAGTGGTCAGGTGGAACTTTATTTAGTAGTCTGGTGGAACTTTAATTAGTCGTCTGGTGGAACTTTATTTAGTAGTCTGGTGGAACTTTAATTAGTCGTCTGGTGGAACTTTATTTAGTAGTCTGGTGGAATTTAATTTAGTAGTCTGGTGGAACTTTAATTAGTCGTCTGGTGGAACTTTATTTAGTAGTCTGTGGGAACTTTAATTAGTCGTCTGGTGGAACTTTATTTAGTTGTCTGGTGAAATTAATTTAGTAGTCTGGTGGAACTTAATTAGTCGTCTGGTGGAACTTTATTTAGTAGTCTGGTGGAATTTAATTTAGTAGTCTGGTGAACTTTAATTAGTCGTCTGTGGAACTTTATTTTAGTAGTCTGGTGGAACTTTAATTAGTCGTCTGGTGGAACTTTATTTAGTTGTCTGGTGAATTAATTTAGTAGTCTGGTGGAACTTTAATTAGTCGTCTGGTGGAACTTATTTAGTAGTCTGGTGAACTTTATTTAGTAGTCTGGTGGAACTTTAATTAGTGGTCAGGTGGAACTTTATTTAGTATTCTGGTGGAACTTTAATTAGTCGTTTGGTGGTTTCCCTCTGCAATGTATTATTTTCATATAGTACAATGCTCCATTCATATACATTTTATCAGAATTGTGTCACACTGCATCTATAACAGAAACAATGGACTGATTTGTTTTTTATTTAAATGTCTTTATCTTTTCATATCTCTTCCTGTCTGGTCTGTTACAGTATAATATCTCTTCCTGTCTGGTCTGTCACAGTATAATATCTCTTCCTGTCTGTCTGTTACAGTATAATATATCTTCCTGTCTGGTCTGTCACAGTGTAATATCTCTTCCTGTCTGGTCTGTAACAGTATAATATCTTTTCCTGTCTGATCTGTCACAGTGTAATATCTCTTCCTGTCTGGTCTGTAACAGTATAATATATCTTCCTGTCTGGTCTGTTACAGTATAATATATCTTCCTGTCTGGTCTGTTACAGTATAATATCTCTTCCTGTCTTGGTCTGTTACAGTATAATATATCTTCCTATCTGGTCTGTTACAGTATAATATCTCCTCCTATCTGGTCTGTTCAGTATAATATCTCTTCCTGTCTGGTCTGTTACAGTATAATATATCTTCCTGTCTGGTCTGTTACAGTATAATATCTCTTCCTGTCTGGTCTGTGTTGTGTGTGTGTTGTGTGTGTGTGTGTTGTGTGTGTGTGTGTGTGTTGTGTGTTGTGTGTGTGTTGTGTGTGTGTGTGGGTGTGTGTGTGTGTGTGTGTGTGTGTGTGTGTGTGTGTGTGTGTGTGTGTGTGTGTGTGTGTGTGTGTAGACCAGGTTAGTCTCATGTCTCTAGCTATAGAAGATGACAGTAGACCAGGTTAGTCCCATGTCTCTAGCGATAGAAGATGACAGTAGACCAGGTTAGTCTCATGTCTCTAGCTATAGAAGATGACAGTAGACCAGGTTAGTCTCATGTATCTAGCTATAGAAGATGACAGTAGACCAGGTTAGTCCCATGTCTCTAGCTATAGAAGATGACAGTAGACCAGGTTAGTCCCATGTCTCTAGCGATAGAAGATGACAGTAGACCAGGTTAGTCTCATGTCTCTAGCTATAGAAGATGACAGTAGACCAGGTTTAGTCTCATGTATCTAGCTATAGAAGATGACAGTAACCAGGTTAGTCCCATGTCTCTAGCTATAGAAGATGACAGTAGACCAGGTTAGTCTCATGTCTCTAGCTATAGAAGATGACAGTAGACCAGGTTAGTCTCATGTCTCTAGCTATACAGACAGACAGACAGACAGACAGACAGACAGACAGACAGACAGACAGACAGACAGACAGACAGACAGACAGACAGACAGACAGACAGACAGACAGACAGACAGACAGACAGACAGACAGACAGACAGACGAGACAGACAGACAGACAGACAGACAGACAGACAGAGACAGACAGACAGACATGTTTAACATGCTTAATGGGTCCAGATCTTTTCTTTAAAATTATAATCTATTTTCTGACCTTTCGAATCCCTTATAAACCAACGGTAGTTTCTTCTCACTATCAAGTGTACTTTAACAGATGTAAAATGATCCCTCTACCCTCCCTCCCTCCCTCCATCCCTCGATTTCTGCCCTCTTCATTTATCTCAACGTTGAGTCTGTTGGTGGCTTGTAATAAGCAGGGGAAAACAGAGCCTGACCTCAAGCTGAAAGGTTTGATGGAAAGGGAAGTGGAGTAATGGAAGGATGGAAGACTAGAGGGATGGAAGACTAGAGGGATGGAAGACTAGAGGAGGAAGACTAGAGGGATGGAAGACTAGAGGGATGGAAGACTAGAGGGATGGAAGACTAGAGGGATGGAAGACTAGAGGGATGGAAGTCTAGAGGGATGGTGGGATGGAAGACTAGAGGGATGGAAGACTAGAGGGATGGAAGACTAGAGGGATGAAGACTAGAGGGATGGAAGTCTAGAGGGATGGAAGACTAGAGGGAGGAAACTAGAGCGATGGAGACTAGAGGGATGGAGACTAGAGGGATGAAGACTAGAGGATGAAGACTAGAGGGATGGAAGACTAGAGGGATGGTGGGATGGAAGACTAGAGGGATGGAAGACTAAGGGATGGAAGTCTAGAGGGACGGAAGACTAGAGGGATGGAAGACTAGAGGGATGGAAGACTAGAGGGATGGAAGTCTAGAGGATGGTGGGATGGAAGACTAGAGGGATGGAAGACTAGAGGGATGGAAGACTAGAGGGATGGGAAGTCTAGAGGGATGGAAGTCTAGAGGGATGGAAGACTAGAGGGATGAAGACTAGAGGATGAAGACTAGAGGGATGGAAGACTAGAGGGATGGAAGACTAGAGGGATGGAAGACTAGAGGGATGGTGGGATGAAGACTAGAGGGATGGAAGACTAGAGGGATGGAAGTCTAGAGGGATGGAAGACTAGAGGGATGGAAAGACTAGAGGGATGGAAGGACTAGAGGGATGGAAGACTAGAGGGATGGTGGGATAGAGAGATGTAAGAATGAATGGAGGGTTAGATTGGAAGGGGATGGCTGCACTTTAGGTCTGACTAAAAGCCGCTGTGGGAAGTTCTATTGTGGCCCTCTCAAAATGGTTTCACAGTGACCTTAAGTCATCTAAACACTGTGACACTCTGTCTGTTGGCTTACTTGTATATTGCCTACCATATTCACATGTCTAGATGTGTGCGGTATTGGTATTGAGGCCAATTTTGCTTTTAAATTATAATTTTGTCATTTAGCTCAAATGCGTTATAACATGGATTTCCATGTGTAATAGCATTGTTTTGCCAGTGATAACGCTGTCATATTTGTTTGAATATTGAACTAAACTAAATGAGATGACAAGAAATAATTGAAAACAAAAACATTTGAGATGTACGTTTGTAAAGGTTTGTGTGACTTGAAAAAACAGGAGAAACACACTACGGTATAAAAAATTATTTTCAGCAGCTTTATTTCGGTGAATTGTGTATGTCAGTCGCATAAATTACATTTCAAAAAACATCAAAGCTCCATATGAATGTCTTTCTCTTGGTGTTGTCACCCTATCTTTGAATCCCCCCCCCCCCCTCGGGCGACGACGTACTTATTTGCATTTTCAAATCTGCATTTTTCATATAGATCTGTCTGCCTCTGATTTTAATATCAGTGATGTTTCCCATGACACCTTTTGTTTTATTATGAATTATGAATTTCTCTCTCGCTTCACTCCGTCTCTCCGCTTCATCTCTTTCTTTCACTATCTTTCCATCTCACTCTTATTCACCTCTCTCTCTCTCTCTCTCTCTCTCTCTCTCTCTCTCTCTCTCTCTCTCTCTCTCTCTCTCTCTCTCTCTCTCTCTCTCTCTCTCTCTCTCTCTCTCTCTCTCTCTCTCTCTCTCTCTCTCTCTCCTCTCTCTCTCTCTCCATCCTTCCTTCTTCATCTCCCTTCCTCTCTCTCCTTCTCATCCTTCCATCCTGTCTAATCCCTATCACCCACACCAGGCTTATGAGTCTCTCTGTTTTAACAGGGGAGGGAGATTTATCATTTCAATCTCATTTCAATAAATAAAAGAATCTCTCTTGTCCTGTATGTGACAGCAGCTAATGGTATTTTGTTATCGAGGAGAAGAGAAACTTTGCAGACTTTTAGTGCACTTGCTCAAAGTCTAGGCATAACGTATGTTTTAGCACATAAAGCATGGGACGTTTGGTCTGCAGGGTTCGATGATAAAGTGTTTAATATGTGCTGTATCACGTCATAGAGTCTTCTTATTAAAGTCACGTGGTAGCTGTTCAATAACAGTGTGAACAGATCTAGTTGGTGTGAATGGTGAATATGCTTTCGCTACCATGCTACAGTCATAGCACAAGCCTACATTTAGGGTATAATTATTTACTGTAAGTGGTGGGTCAAAGGTTAAACACAGAAGCCTGTAATAATACATATATTCAGTTGTAATAGATTTGGTTTGACCCTCTGCAATAGTAGTAAACCAACCTCCTCTTGTACCAATCCCAGCTTCATAAAAGCTATTCCTATGCATCCTGTCTATGCTTTAATCGTTCCACCTAGATATGTTCTGAAAACACAAGGCCTGTCAGTTCTCCCCTCATTCCACCTAGATATGTTCTGAAAACACAAGGCCTGTCAGTTCTCCCCTCACACAGTCGTATGTAGCAGAACAGATCAAGACCAGCCATCAAAAACACGGACAGTTTGATTTTAATTGCTTGATTTCTTCCCCATTCTCTCCCTTCATTTACACCTTTCTTCTTTATTACCCCCAGTAGAAAATCAAGAGGTAAAAATGTAAAAGGAGGGACATAAAACAAATTGCGTTTCAAATTGAACTCCAATAATAAAATGTTCACTTCCTTAACCTGACATCCCTCTCGCTCTCTCTCTTCACATGGCAGAGGGGATGAGAGGGAGGAAGGAATAGAGAGAGGGGGATACAGAGAGAATAGGTGAGAGGGAGGAAGGAATGGAGAGAGGGGGATACAGAGAGAAGAGGTGAGAGGGAGGAAGGAATGGAGAGAGAGGGATACAGAGAGAATAGGTGAGAGGGAGGAAGGAATGGAGAGATTATTTGCATATTTTCAAATCTGCATGTTTCATATAGATCTGTCTGCCTCTGATTTTAATAATCAGTGATGTTTCCATGACAACCTTTGTGTTTTAATTCATGAATTTATGAATTTCTCTCTCGTTCACTCCGTCTCTCTCGCTCCGTTCATCTTTTTTTTTTCACTTATCTTTGCCACTCCATCACTCTTTATTCATCCTTCTCCTCTTATCGTCTCTCTCTCCATTCCTCTCTTTCTCTCTCTCTCTCTCTCTCTCTCATCTCTCTCTCTCTCTCTCTCTCTCTCTCTACTCTCTCTCTCTCTCTCCTCCTCTCTCTCTCTCTCTCTCTCTCTCTCTCCATCCTTTCCTTCTCATCTCCCTCCTGCTCTCTCTTCTCATCCTTCCATCCTCGTTATCCCCTATCACCACCACAGGCTTATGCAGTCTCTCCTGTTTAACCAGGGAGGGGAGTTTTATCATTCAATCTCATTTTCAATAAATAAAAGAAATCCTCTCTTGTCCCTGTAATGTGACGCAAGCTTAATGGTATTTGGTTTTATCGGAGGAAGAAGAGAAACTTGCAGACTTTTAGTGCACTTGCTCAAAGTCTGAGGTCATTAACGGTATGTTTTAGCACATTAAAGCACTGGGCAGTTTGGTCTGCAGGGTTGGATGATAAATGTTTAATAATGTGCTGTATCACGCGTTCATAGAGTCTTCTTATTAAAGTTCCAGCGTGTGTAGTGTTCAACTAACAGTGTGAACAGATCTAGGTTGGTTGTGAACAGGTGAATATGCTTTCGCTACCCATTGCTACAGTTCATAGCACAAGCCTACATTTTAGGATTTATAATTATTTACTGTAAGTGAGTGGGTCAAAGGTTAAAACACAGAAAGCCTGTAATATACATATATTCAGTTTTGTAATAGATTTGGTGACACCTCTCAAATAGTAGTTAAACCAACCTCCTCGTACCAAGCCAGCCTTCAAAAAACGCTGTGTCCATATGCACATCCTTCTATGGCTTTAATCGTTCCACCTAGATAGTGTGAAAACACAAGGCTGTCAGTTTCTCTCCCTCTCATTCACCTAGATTATGTTCTGAAAAACACAAGGCCTGTCAGTTTTTCCCCATCACACAGTCGTATTGTAGCAGAACAGATCAAGACCAGCCAGATCAAAAACACGACAGTTTGAACTTTTAATTGCTTGATTTTGTTCTTCCCATTTCTTCTCCCTTTCATTACACCCTTTCTTCTTTTCTTTAGTTACCCCAGTGAAAAATCAAGAAGTTAAAAATGTAAAAGGAGGACATTTAAAACAAAAATGCGGTTTCAAATTGAACTTCCAATAATAAAATGTTCACTTCCTTAACCTGACATCCCTCTCGCTCTCTCTCTTCACATGGCCAGAGGGGATGAGAGGGAGGCACGAATTAGAGAGAGGGGTACAGACGAGAATAGCGCTGAAGGGGAGAAAGGAATGATGAGAGGGAGATATCAGAGAGAGAAGCGAAAGGTGAGAGGGAGGAAGGAATGGCAGAGAGAGGGATAAGAGAGAATAAGGTGAGAGGGAGGAAAGGAACTGGAAGAGGAGAGTGGAAGATTGAGAGAGAATGAGGAAGAGATAAGAGAAACGTGAGAGGGAGGAAGGAGGAGAAGGGCCAAGGAAGGTGTGAGAGGAAGGAGGTACGAGGGGGAACGAGGAGAAGAGGTGCAGGGAAGGAATGGAGGAGAGAGGGGGATACAGAGTAGAAGAGGTGAGAGGGAGGAAGGAATGGGAGAGAGGGATACAGAGGGACAGTGTGAGAGGGGAGTGAAGGAATGGGAGAGAGGGGATTATACAGACGAAAAGAGGATAGAGGAGGAAGGAAAGTGGAGAGAGGGGTGGATACAGAGAGAAGAGGTGAGAGGGAGGAAGGGACTTGGGAGAGAGGGATACAGGAGAAGAGGCTGCAACTGAGGGAGGAAAGGATGGAGGAAGAGTGAGAGGGGAGGTACAGACTGAGAGAGAATGAGGGTAGAGAGAAGAGGAGAGGGGAAGGAGAGAGATGCGGAGATACAGAGGAAGAGGTGAGAGGGAAGGAAGGAATGGAGGAGAGGGAGATACAGAGAGAAGAGGTGGAGGGAGGAAGGAATGGGAAGAGAAGAGGTGAGAGGGTAGGACAGAATGGAGGGTAGAGAGGATTACAGAGAGAAGAGGTGGATGAGGAGGGAGGAAGAATGGGAGAGAAGGGGGGAATATACAGAGAGAGAAAAGAGGGTGAAGGGAGGAAAGGAATGGAGAGAGAGAGGATGAGGATTCTACAGATTGAGAAGAGGTGTGAGACTGGGAGAAGGAATTGGAGAGAAGAGGTGAGAGGAGGACCAGAAGGAGGAGAGAGGTGATACAGAGAGAAGAGCGTGAGAGGGGAGGAAGGAAATGGTAGAGAGAGGGTTTACAGAGAGAAGAGGGTGAGAGGGAGGAAGGACATGGGAGAGAAGAGGTGAGAAGAGGGGAGGACGAATGAAGAGAGAGGATTACAGATGAGAAGAGGCGTGGAGGGAGGAAGGGAAATGGAGAGAAGATGTGAGAGGAGGGACAGGAATGGAGATGGATGAGGGGATACAAGAGAGAAAAGAGTGTGAGCGAGGGAAGAGATATTTAGGTCCCTACTCCTCAGTTCCTTTTGAATATGTGTTTTTCTGTTTTCATTAGCTGACTGGAAGGTGTGCTTCATCACCTCTGTTGAAAATCCCTATCTTGCCTGAACATAAAGGCAGGCCAGGACAGCAGGGAATCAATCTTTTGTGCTTTCGGCCAGATAACACAGGACCGCAATTCAGAGAGGGGAGAGAAGAGAGAGGGAATACAGAGTGAGCGGAGGAGGAGAGTGAATGGGGAAGTTTGATGGAGGGAGCAGGAGGGGCCATGAGGAGCGGCTGCGGGAGGGGGGGTGTTCAGGGGGGGGTGGGGGGGGGGGGGGGGGGGGTTTTCATGGGTGCGGACGGTTTTGAATGGCATGACGGAAGTGAAAGTCTGTCAGGATGGTATTATGCAAAATGAAGGGGAGGCACCCGCAGCATCGCCCCGTAGTGATTATGTAGAGAGAAATGGGAAGGAGCATCGCCCCGGGTGATTTATAGAAGAGAGAAAATGATGGGGAGGAGCATCGCGCCCCGGTGATATATATAGAGAGCGTGGGGGGAGGAGCATCTCCCCAGGTGATTATAGAGAAATGGGGGAGGAGCGCATCGCACCCGGGTGATTATAGAGAAATGGGAGGAGCATCGCCCCGGTGATTATAGCGGGTGGGGAGGAACAGCCTTGTCCTCCCCCTACCATCACCATACGGGATTAATAAGGGAGGGGAAGGCATCCATCTTGGCTGCTTGTTCTATATTTGGAGAGAGAGAGAAAAGAGAGGGAAAGATGAGAGAAGAGAGAGAGGAGAGATGAGAGGAAAGAGAGGGGAGAGACGAGAGAGAGGAGGAGAGAGAGACGAGAAGAGAGAGAGGAGAGAGAGAGAGAGAGGGAGGAAGAGAGGGGGGGAGATAGGAGAGAGAGAGAGAGGGGAGAGAGAGAGGAAAGAGAGGAGAGAGAAAGAGAGAGAGAGAAGAGAGAAGGAGAGAGGTAGAGAGAGAAGAAGAGAAGAAGGAGAAGAGAGAGAGAGAGGAGAGAGAGGGAGGAGAGAGACTGAGGGAGAGAGAGAGAAAAGAGAGAGAGGGAGAGAGAGAAAGAAGGAGAGAAGAGAAAACAGAAGAGAGAGAGCAGAGAGGAGAGAGAGAGAGAGAGAGAGGAGAAGGAGAGAGAGAGAGAGAGAGAGAGAGAGCGAGAGAGAGAAAAGATAGC
>NW_019943582.1:92680-93821 GCF_002910315.2 Salvelinus sp. IW2-2015
GAGAGAGAGAGAGGGGGGGGAGGGATAGAGAGAGAGAGGGAGAGAGAGAGAGAGAGAGCCACCCTACCTCCCTCTCTCCCCCCTTCCTAAACAAGACTAATAGTTCTAGAAGGAGGATGACAGCCATCTGTGTCATTTATCAGACTCTTGTTTGAGGGGGTTGGAATAAGGACAGTGACTGGATGGAATGATGAGGCAAGTCCATATTTAACGTCCATCCATGTCTGAGGACATCGGGAGATGACATGGAAACTGGCCACTAGGGGCAACAATGAGCTCTGTTACTTTCAAAGAGGCGTTGTGGATTGGGATGGTGGATGGGCGTAAGCGTCTGCCTCCGGTTCTATCGGTGGCAAGTTTGAATCCAGCGATATGAAGTTGTTTTTTATATTTTTGTTTCAATCCCAAACCTTAACAAGTCTGCATTAATGCCTAAACGTTAACTTGGAACGATACAGAGAAGTAACCAAACATTTTGAAATTTGACGTTTGGAACAACTTCAAAATTTGACGTTTGAGAAACATGGATGAACGTCTGATTATGACTTGAGACTGTGAGAGCTTGTTGTAATAGAGATGACAAGGGGGTTGGATTGAGGACAGTGATTGGATGAGATGATAGCGACAGAACATTGACATAACCAGGATGAATAATGAACTTTAAGTAGTTAATCAACTGGTGAGGGATCAAAGCTGTTGGCAGCTCCTATGTTTTCTACAAATCAAAACAGTATAATCAGTACTATAGTACAACAATATGACCCCAGAGTACGACAATATCCACTCCTGTACTGTCCCTTTACAGCCATTCAGACTCACACTAGTGAGAGGTCGTGAGAGGTCGTGGAAGGAAGTGAGAGATTGTGAGAGGTAAGTGAGACGGAGGCTTGTACTTTAGGGAGCCCTAGGGCCCAGTCCCTGTAAAACCATTTCAGGGAGATTGGATGGAGAGACCAAGACATAGAGAATATGATAGTCAGTGTGTTGATGAGGAGATGTAGAGATGGAGAGAAGGGAAGACGGGGAGTTGGAGAGATAGATGGGGAGATGGGGATTAAACAAAGAGAATGCCCAGATGATGTATCTCTCAGACCCTAGATGAGTGTTGTGCAATTAGCAGCTGTAGAAGACTGGCATGAGG
>NW_019943582.1:97255-102687 GCF_002910315.2 Salvelinus sp. IW2-2015
ACAAAGAAGAGAGATGTCAGGTTGGGGAAGGGTATCAGTCAGGATTGGGGGTATAAGCGTGGAGGGTATAGCGTGGCGGAAGTCCAAGGTTGGGGAGGGTATTCATTTGGAGTATCGAGTCGTTGGGGTATACAAGTCATTGTAGGTATAATCAGGTGAAGGGTCTCAAGTCACGGTAAGGTCATCAAGTTGTCACGAGTCATTGGTGTTAAATGCAAAGTCGAGTGCAAACATCTATATTTGTGGACTTTTTAATACAGAAGGTCTCTCTCTCATCTCCTTCTTCCCTCTCCTCTCTCTCTCTCTCTCCTCCTTCCTCTATCCCTTCTTCCTCCTCTTCTCCTCCCCGCTCCTCTCCGTCTATCTTCCTCTCCTTCTCCTCTCCCTCTCTCTGCCTCCCTCCTCTCTCTATCTCTCCTCTCCTCTCCTCTCTAACCTCTCCTCTCTCCTGCTCCTCTTCCTCTCCTCTCCTCTTCTTCTCTCTCTCTTCCTCTCCTTCTCTCCTCTCCTCTCCCTCCTCTCTCCTCCCTTCCCTCTTCTCCTATCCTCCTCTCCTCTTCTCTCTCACTCCTCCCCTCTCCTACCTTCTCCTTCCGCGTCTTCTAGTCCCTCTCTCTCCTCTCCGTTCCTACTCCTCCCTGCTTCCTCTCCTCTCCTCTCTCTCTCTCCTTCTCCCTCTCCTCCTCTCCCTCTCCTCCTCTCTCTCCTCCCTCTCTCACTCTCCCCTCTCCTCTCCTCTCTCTCTCCCTCCCTCTCTCTCTCTTCCTCATCCTCTCCTCCCCCCTTCTCTCCCCTCACCCTCTCTCCTCTCACCTCTCTCCTCTCCTCTCCTCTGCTCCCCTCCGTCTCTCCTCCCCCCTCTTCCTCTCAATCCCTCCACAATCCTCCACCTCTCTTCCTCGCTCCCGTCCCCTCTCCTCCTTTTCCTATCTCCCCCCATCCCCTTCACCCTCTCCCCTCCCTCTCCCTCCCTCTCTCCCCCCGGAGGGCCATGCCTGGAAAAGAAAGGTATAGGAGTGAGATTAGATGAATGTGGTGAAGCTCCTCTGATTCGCGATTTAAACCGATCAATCATATATGCAGAGGAGGTGTCGATGCATAATGGCTCCAAGCAGGCAAAAGCGGAAGCGGGAGTGTTTCTAGGTTGTGGATGGGAGAGCAGAGTGTCAAGATAGAGGTGGAGGACAGGGCAACCAGCTGGGATGATGTGTCTGGGAAAAGATAAGGAGAGGACACGTTGGGGAGTTCTGAAAAGGCCTACATGGGACTGGTTTAGGTAAGTGCTCACATGGGACATAGTAGTGTGCATATTAGATGCATGCTGAAAGTTATTGGGACGAGAGTCGTTGTGCTGGAGACAGAATTGACCAATGGTCCATTATGATGGCAGCTTGCAAAGTCAAAAATTGGCTAATTGGTGTAAATTAATGAAAACTAAAATGGGTCTTATTTAAGGTAGGTTTAGCAGTGTTGGTTAAGGTTAGGTTTTAAGGTTAGGTTTAAAGGTTAGGTTTAAAGGTTAGGTTTTAGGGTAAGGTTTAGAAGTTAGGTTTTTAAGGTTAGGTTAAGGTTAGGTTTAGGTTAGGTTTAGCAGTGGTGGTTAAGTTAGGTTAATGTTTAAGGGTTTAGATTTAAGTAGGTTTTAAGGTTAGTTTAGCAGTGTTGGTTGAGGTTTGGTTTAAGGTTAGGTTTAAAGGTTAGGTTTAAGTAGGTTTAAGGTTAGGTTTAAGGTTAAAGGTTTTAAGGTTAGGGTTAGTGACCCTCTGCAGAGCATGCTCCTGAACAACATATATGAGGAAAAAAGTTAACACCTGTATTTCAAATGCAACTAGTGTGGAGGTAATAGGATGATAAGCGTATTGTGTGGAGGAACTACTGGTTAAAAGCAATCCCTATTCAAATGAGATTAATGGAGAACAATTATTGCAGTTTAGAGAGAAAGTGTGGGAGAATGGTCAAGACTGGAACACATAATAACTGTGATTTGTGAGTTCATACACAACTTTCTCTCTCTTCTCTCTCTCTCTCGTCTCGTCATTCTCTCTTTCTCTCATCTCTCTCTCTCTACTCTCTCTCTCTGTCTCTTCTCTTCCTCTCTCTAATAGAGAAAAGACAGACCTCTACATGCTTTGTAAGTAGGAAAACCTGCAAAATCGGCAGTGTATCAAATACTTGTTCTCCCCACTGTATCTACACGTACGCTATGGTCACAAGACGCTGGCCTCCTAGAATTTCTAAGCAAACAGCTGGAGGCAGGGCTTTGTCCTATAGAGCTCCATTTTTATGGAATGGTCTGCCTATCCATGTGAGAGACGCAGACTCGGTCTCGACCTTTAAGTCTTTATTGAAGTGTAGTCTGTCCCAGGACTGTGAAGGTGAATGGAAAGGCACTGGAGCAACGAACTGCCCTTGCTGTCTCTGCCTGGCCGGTTCCCCTCTCTCCATTGGGATTCTCTGCCTCTAACCCTATTACGGGGGTTGAGTCACTGACTTACTGGTGCTCTTCCATGCCGTCCCTAGGAGGGGTCTGTCACTTGAGTGGAGGACCATGCCTCGGGACTACCTGGCCTGATGATTCCTTGCTGTCTCCAGTCCACCTGGTCGTGCTGCTGCTCCAGTTTCAACTGTTCTGCCTGCGGCTATGGAACCCTGACCTGTTCACCGGACGTGCTACCTGTCCCAGACCTGCTGTTTTCAACTCACTAGAGACAACAGGTGCGGTAAAGATACTCTTAATGATCAGCTATGAAAAGCCAACTGACATTTACTCCTGAGGTGCTGACTTGTTGCACCCTCGACAACCAATATGATTATTAGTATCTGACCCTGCTGGTCATCTATGAACATTTGAACATCTTGGCCATTTTCTGTTATAATCTCCACCAGGAACAGCCAAAAGAGGACTGGCCACACCTCATAGCCTGGTTCCTCTCTAGGTTTCTTCCTAGGTTCCAGCCTTTCTAGAGAGTTTTTCCAAGCCACCGTGCTTCTACACCTGCTTTGCTTGCTGTTTGGGGTTTTAGGCTGGGTTTCTGTACAGCACTTTGTGACATCAGCTGATGTAAGAAGGGCTTTATAAATACATTTTCTTGAAGGAGCGTGCAATTGGCATGCTGACTGCAGGAATGTCCACCAGAGCTGTTGCCAGATAATTGAATGTTCATTTCTCTACCATAATCCGCCTCCAATGTTGTTTTAGAGAATTTGTCAGTACGTCCAACCGGCCACACAAACGCGGACCACGTGTAACCACGCCAGTCCAGGACCTCCGCATCCGGCGTCTTCTGAGACCAGCCACCAGGACAGCTGATGAAACTGAGGAGCATTTATGTCTGTAATAAAGCCCTTTTGTGTGGGAAAAACTCCTTCTGATTGCTGGACCTGGCTCCCCAGTGAGTGGACCTGGCTCCCAAGTGAGTGGGCCTATGCCCTCTCAGGCCCAGTCATGTGAAATCGATAGATTAGGGCCTAATTTATGTATTTCAATTGACGGATTTCCTTATATGAACTGTAACTCAGTGAAATTGTTGAAATTGTTCCATGTTGCGTTTTATATTTTTGTTCATTATAGAATACACAAGGTGCCGTTTTGAAATGTGGTTGTGCATCAGCAGTCACTAAATTAGCCCATGGCAGCTAACCATGATCATATTGTCCTGAACAGGCATGACACCTGAGAGTGGTGTGTGTGTGTGTGTGTGTGTGTGAATACCATCCAAACCACAACACCTGAGTGAGTTCAATATTCAGTCTGGAACCTGGAAAATACCCATCCCAACACAACACGTGAAAAAAGTTAGATTAAAGTCAGTCTGAAACCTGGAATACCATTCCAACAAACTGGAAATACCATCCAACACAACACGGTGAGTATATTTCAGTCTGAACCTGGAAAATACCCATCCAAACACAACACTGAGTTGAGTAATTATTTCAGTCTGAACCCTGGAAATACCATCCAAAACACAACAACTGATGAGGTTTTTAATATTCATCTGAACCTGGAAAACCTATCCAACACAACACTGAGTGAGATATGTTCAGTCTTGAACCTGGAAATACCATCCAACACAACAACTGAGTAGTAATATTTCCAGTCTACCTGGAACAATACCATCCAACACAAACCACTGAGTAGAGTAATGTTCCAGTTCTGAACCTGGAAATACCATCCAACACAACACTAGTGAGTAACGTTCAGTCTGAAGCTACTTTGAAGACAACAAGTACAAGACAATAATCTACTAGGTAATGTTTATATATTAAAGTTAAGCAAATAAGTTACTAAGCTACCAAGCTGACTTAGGACAGAACAACCTGTGCAGCACCTTCAACTAGCACTGAAGTGTGAAGTCCAGATTGTGTTGAAAACTCTTGAGCACAACAGTGAGTTTTCACAAGCCCCCCCCCCCCCCCCCCCACCCCCCCACCCACCCACCACCGGGCACAAATGCAGGAAGCATTTGACCCCCAATGGCTTATCCCTGTCCCTGAGGGTCAATACAGTACCCCTTGGATATTAAAAAAATAAACCACTGCAAGGAATAAGTTACAAAAAAAGCCCTCACTGACAATCCAGAGGACATATTATTGCTGACTGCTACAAAGAGGAGAAAGTGTAAGCAACTTTAATTTTCCACGCAGACCATCCCCTGGCATGCAACAGTGCTATTAAGAGCACACTACCCCTTATGTCAAGAGAGAGAGGGTATTGCGCCCAGGGTGGAAACTCACAATACTAGACATTGAGAAATTGTAAATCAAACCACTGTCAACGTCTACAAGTCTGGGACAGTAATGTTTCAGGGCATCTCATGCAAGATCCAGCAGGACTTTCTATCGTGATCAAAGAGATGAACACAGCAGGAAAATATCCTCTCTCTGCTGCACGGACTCCCCCCGTTCCTGAAGTGAGTCTGATCACACCTTCTTCAAACCTTGTCCTGCAGACGAGGATAGTCACAACCAGCACTGAACACACCCAATCCACAACTGCACTGCTCCTCCATCATTGCGAGAGGCATACTTCAAGGAAGCTGAGAGAGACATGGTGGGAGCTCAGAGAGCTAGTCCACACATATCCCAGACAGAACCAAACCCACAAAACAAGACCAGCACAACAACACCCTCCCCCCAACAAGACCCGAGAGGGCAGAAATGGTGGAGATATGGACGGCTGTCTGAGGAGAGCTGGCTGCTCTACGCGACTGAGTGAGAGAAACTTTAAAGAGCACACATGGCACTGTAATAAAGAAGGTGAGAAATATGAGTGCGACAGAGAGCAGGAACAATTGCCCCGCGTGACAAGCCAAGCAAGAACAAGCCCACCTCCAGCACCCGGACCACAACCTCAACACCACAATGGGACAGACAACACAGAACCCACCAACCCAACAAAACACCACCCCTCCTACCAGCCCCCTGTTCAGCCT
>NW_019943582.1:104722-119600 GCF_002910315.2 Salvelinus sp. IW2-2015
CCCCCCCCCCCATCCACTGAGGACACACAAAAGCCAGAGATTTCCCAAACTCTGGTGACCAAAAACTAGACATGCCCTGGAGCTGTTGTCAGAGGACAGAATAGGGTCCCCCAGCCACATCATAATTCACACGGGCACAAATGACATGAGGGCCCAGCAGGAAGAGGTGGCAACAGCACTCAAGGGAGTGATTTAAAAAGCTTCTGCCACTTTCCCCAACGCACAAGTGGTTATCTCCACCCTGCTACCACGAAAATACTTTCACCCTGCTACCATACAGCGGGTAAATGTAAACATTTCGCGAGACTGTGCCGCAAAACCTATTGTCTACCTGGCCCACCACTCCACCCTGGACTTGAACAGCCTTTACGACCAGGTCCACCTCTACGAGGCGCCAATCCCAACTTTTGCCAGGACCCTGAAGGACGTCTCCCTCAACCGTAGCCTCAGCACCTCGCACAGGAGCAACAGAGCAACGGACACCCAGCCCAGACCAGCGAGACACCCTCCCAGACCTGCAACACCCCATCCTGAATGACCCGAGAGAACCCACACCAAGAGCACCTACACCCAGACCACAGCATCACCAGCCACACCCCAACCAGCTGACCACCCCAAACAAACCCTTGCCACACCCTATATAGAGCCCCCCATATCAGACCTATGCCCCACCCCTTCGGCAAAGACCTCAACCTGACAGCAGGACATATGCCCAGCATAGCAACAGGCCCAACCCCAACTATTACAGCCGTCCAAGCCCCATCCCCTGACCTAAGAGTGTAACGACCCTCCCACTCTGTCTGCCGTATTCTTTCTCTTTGCTCTTGTTTTCCTTATTAGGATGTCGGTGGGCGGAGCCAGGAGGGTCGTCAGCGTCATGGGACACACCTGGGCCCGGGTGTGTCCAGGGATAAATACACCTCTTCCCCATTCATTGGGGAGACTCTCTCCATGCAGACACACTGATAGATTTTGGTTGTGGCATTTTTGTGGCCGTTTGCTTTGTTTGCTTTGGCACCTTTCAACACCCCTCATTATCACATTTATGCACGCAACCACTCACTTACACTGCTGATTACTGACTACACACACCATTGTTAATTGTATTTAGTTTAATTCAGTTAATAAATATATTTTGTTATTCCTTATCTCCACGTTGTCTCCCTTTTTGTTATGAACTTCGAGTCGGTTTGTGACAAGAGGTTTGTATAAGATGCTGCAATGGTCCGGGCCTAAACCACACAGAAACAACACTAGACACTATGGAACACAAAGCTTTTACAATCTCATCCTGGAATAGACAAGGTCTGAGGTCATCTGCCTTTGGCCCAAAGTGAAGGAACCCAGACTTCATCAAAGAAATTGGAAATACAGACATTGTCATCCTACAAGAAACATGGTATAGAGGAGAAGGACCCACTGGTTGCCCTCTAGGTTACAGAGAGCTGGTTGTCCCATCCACTAAACTACCAGGTGTGAAACAGGGAAGAGACTCAGGGGGTATGCTAATTTGGTGTAGAGCAGACCTAACCCACTCTATTAAATTAATCAAAACAGGATTTTACATCTGGCTAGAAATGAAGAAGAAAATTATCTCAACAGAGAAAAATGTCCTCATATGTGCTACCTATATCCCCCCAATATGATCACCATACTTTAACGATGACAGCTTCTCCATCTTAGAGGGGGAGATCAACAATGTCCAGGCCCAGGGTCCTGTACTAGTCTGTGGTGACCTAAATGCCAGAACTGGATAAGAACCCGACACCCTCAGCACACAGGGGGAAAAACACCTACCTGGAGGTGACAGCATTCCCTCCCCCATATGCCCCCCTAGATACAACTACGACAACATAACCAACAAAAACGGGTCACAACTCCTGCAGCTCTGTCGCACGTTGGGTATGTACATAGTCAATGGTAGGCTTCGAGGGGACTCCTATGGTAGGTACACCTATAGCTCATCTCTTGGCAGCAGTACTGTAGACTACTTTATCAATGACCTTAACCCAGAGTGTTCACAGTCAGTCCACTGACACCCCTATCAGATCAAACAAAAATCGCACTCTACTTGAACAGAGCTAAGCTCAATCATGAGACATTAAAACGAAAGGAACTGAATAATATTACGAAAATGCTGTTTGGGAAATCTACCAAAAAACAATTACGCAACAAAACAATTAGACAATTTCCTGGACAAAAGGTGTCACTGTAATAGTGAAGGTGTAACCTTGGCAGTAGAAAACCTAAACAGTATATTTGACCTCTCAGCTTCCCTATCAAAAATAACAATTTCAAGCAGACAACCTAAGAAAATGTACAACAATGACAAATGGTTTGATGAAGAATGCAATAACTACAGCAAAAACCTAAGAAAGAAATTGAGAAACCTATCCAACCAAAAACATAGAGACTCAGAAAACCTGAGTCTACGCCTTCACTATGGTGAATCACTGAAACAATACACTACGGAACAAGAAGGATCAGCACGTCAGAAATCTATGTACTTGAATGTAATTAATGTAATTGAAGAATCCATAGAATCTAACCACTTCTGGGAACATTGCAAAATTCTAAACAACACAAATAGTTATCTATCCAAAACGGAGATGTATGGATAAACCACTTCTCCAATCTGTTTGGCCCTATAACAAAGACCAAACAGCAAAAACATCTCATGATCAAAAACAAATCTTAGAATCAACTATTAAAGACGACCAGAACCCACTGGATTCTCCAATTACACTGAATGAACTACAGGACAAAATACAAACCCTCCAACCCAAAAAGGCCTGTGGGGATGATGGTATCTGTTTGGGATAGGGGGCAACATTGGGCAGTTTGGATGAAAAGCATGCCCAAAGTAAACTGCCTTTTACTCAGGCCCAGAAGCTAGGATATGCATATAATTAGTAGATTTGGATAGAAAACACTCTACAGTTTCCAGAACTGTTAAAATAATGTCTGTGAGTATAACAGAACTCATATGGCTGGCGAAAACCTGAGAAAAATCCAACCAGGAAGTGGGAATTCTGAGGTTTGTAGTTTTCAAGTGATCGCCTATTCAATATCCAGTGTTATAGTTCATTCAGGCGCATCTCCCGGCCTACTCTGTGATCACCCGGCTACCCAGCCGATGCCACCCGGACACGGCTAGAATCCACTACTCCACCGGATACTTGCAGTAAGCTCTGGACCTTTGCAGCGGATCATCGCTGCTAACTAGCTGCTACCAAGTGGCTATAGTTGCTAACGTCCCTGCCCCGAAGCTAGCACCAGTTAGCCGCGAGCCAGGCGCATCTCCCGGCTAGCAAACTAAATTACTACAACCACAATACCTCTTCTGGCCCGGACCCTTTGTCGACACGACGCCCCGCCATACCACCACAACTGGTCCTCAGACGTAATTCCATCCACTGTGGCCTCACGTCGCCGGACGTCGGAGCAGACGCTTCTACTTACCCCGGCCTGCTAACTTTAAACGCCATGTCTCACGCATGCTAGCATAGTAACGACTACCCCGCGGCTTCCCTGTTCCATCTATTGCTGTCCCCTGGACTCTATGATCACTTGTCTACATAGCTGATGCCTGCTGGACTGTTCATGTATCGCGGTAATCCATTTTGATTAAAAAATAATATATATATATGTCGGCCCTAGCCCCGAACTCAGGCCCTGTGTGTAGTTAACCGACCCTCTCTGCCCATTCACCGCCATTTTACCTGTTGTTGTTGTCTTATCTGATTAGCTATTGTTGTCTTACCCGTTGTTGTCTTAGCTAGCTCTCCCAATCAACACCTGTGATTGCTTTATGCATCGCTTTAGGTCTCTCTCAAATGTCAATATGCCTTGTATATTGTTGTTTAGGATAGTTAACATTGTTTTAGTTTACAGTGGAGCCCCTAGTCCCACTCTACATGCCTCAGATTCCGCCTTTGTCCCACCCCCGACACATGCGGTGACATCACCCAGTATGACCTGCACGTCTAGAGATGCAACCTCTCTTATCATCACTCAGTGCCTGGGCTTGCCTCCACTGTACCCGCACCCCACCATAACCCCTGTCTGCACATTATGCCCTGAATCTATTCTACCATGCCCAGAAATCTGCTCCTTTTTTTTTCTCTGTCCCCAACGCTCTAGACGACCAGTTTTGATAACCTTTAGCCGTACCCTCATCCTACTCCTCCTCTGTTCCTCGGGTGATGTGGAGGTTAACCCAGGTGTCCCCAGGCACTCTCATTTGTTGACTTCTGTAATCGAAAAAGACTTGGTTTCATGCATGCCAACATCAGAAGCCTCCTCCCTAAGTTTGTTTTACTCACTGATTTAGCACACCCCACCAACCCTGATGTCTTTGCCGTGTCTGAATCCTGGCTTAGGAAGGCCACCAACAATTCTGATATTTCCATCCCCAACTACAACATTTTCCATCAAGATAGAACTGCCAAAGGGGGAGGAGTTGCAATCTACTGCAGCGATAGCTTGCAAATTCTGTGATACTTTCCAGGTCTATGGTCAAACAGTTTGAGCTTCTAATTTTAAAAATGAATCTATCCAGAAATAAGTCTCTCACTGTTGCCGCCTGCTACCGACCCCCCTCAGCTCCCAGCTGTGCCTTGGACACCATATGTGAATTCATTGCCCCTCATCTATCTTCAGAGTTTGTTCTGTTAGGTGACCTGGGATATGCTTAACACCCCAGCAGTACTACAATCTAAGCTAGATGCCCTTAATCTCACACAAATCATCAAGGAACCCACCAGGTACAACCCTATATCCCTAAACATGAGCACCCTCATAGATATTATCCTGACCAACTTGCCCTCCAAATACACCTCTGCTAAAACACTTCTGCGAGCAGGCCTTTCTAATCGCCCTGGCCCGGGTATCCTGGAAGGATATTGACCTCATCCCATCAGTCGAGGATGTCTGGTCGATCTTTAAAAGTAATTTCCTCACCATCTTAAATAAGAATACCCCTTTCAAAAAATGTAGAACTAAGAACAGGTATAGCCCTTGGTTCACTCCAGACCTGACTGCCCTTGACCAGCACAAAACATCCTGTGGCGGACTGCAATAGCATCGAATAGTCCCGCGTTGTGCAACTGTTCAGGGAAGTCAGGAACCAATACACGCAGTCAGTCAGGAAAGCAAAGGCTAGCTTTTTCAAACAGAAATTTTGCATCCTGCAGCACTAACTCCAAAAAGTTTTGGGACACTGTAAAGTCCATGGAGAACAAGAGCATCTCCTCCCAGCTGCCCACTGCACTGAGGCTAGGTAACACGGTCACCACCGATAAATCCATGATAATCGAACATTTCAAAGAGCATTTCTCTACGGCTGGCCATGCTTTCCTCCTGGCTACCCCTGCCCCAGCCAACAGCTCCCCCCCCTTCCCCGCAGATACTTGCCCGAGCCTCCCCAGCTTCTCCTTCACCCAAATCCAGATAGCAGATGTTCTGAAAGAGCTGCAAAACCTGGACCCGTACAATTCAGCTTAGCTAGAAAATCTGGACCCTCTATTTCTAAAACTATCCACCGCCATTGTTGCAACCCCTATTACCAGTCTGTTCAACCTCTCTTTTGTATCGTCCGAGATCCCTAAAGATTGGAAAGCTACCGCGGTCATCCCCCTCTTCAAAGGGGGTGACACTCTAGACCAAAACTGTTATAGACCTATATCCATCCTGCCCTGCCTCTCTGAAGTCTTTCGAAAGCCAAGTTAACTATGAGATCACTAACCATTTCGAATCCCATCGTACCTTCTCCGCTGTGCAATCCGGTTTCCGAGCTAGTCACGGGTGCACCTCAGCCACGCTCAAGGTACWAAACGATATCATAACCGCCATCGATAAAAGACAGTACTGTGGAGTCGTCTTCGTCGACCTGGCCAAGGCATTCGACTCTGTCAATCACCGTTGACAGACTCAATAGCCTTGGTTTCTCAAATGACTGCCTCGCCTGGTTCACCAACTACTTTGCAGACAGAGTGCAGTGTGTCAAATCTTTTTTTGAAAGAATTAACAAAAAACTGAGGAAACTAGAATGGTTTTTGGCCCTAAACAGAGAGTGCACAGTGGCAGATTACCTGACAAACTCATTGAGCATAGCCTTGCTATTGAGAAAAGCCGACCTGGCTCTCAAGAGAAGACAGGCTATGTGCACACTGCCCACAAAAGAGGTGAAACTGAGCTGCACTTCCTAACCTCCTGCCAAATGTATAACCATATTAGAGACACATATTTCCCTCAGATTACACAGACCCACAACGAATTGGAAAAACAAATCCAATTTTGATAAACTCCCAATATCTAACTTTAACTATGTGCACATCATTACAACACTGTATATAGACATAATATTACATTTTAAATGTCTTTATTCTTTTGGAGCATTTGTGAGTGTAATGTTTACTGTTCATTTATTTTTTTTTAAATCGCTTTTGTTTATTATCTATTTAACTTGCTTTGGCAATGTAAACTATATGCTGTCGATGCCAATAAATCCTTAAATTTGAAATTGAGAGAGAGAAGAGAGAGAGAGAGAGAGAGAGAGAGAGAGAGAGAGAGAGAGAGAGAGAGAGAGAGAGAGAGAGAGACAAGAGAGAAAGAGAGAGAGGAGAAACGAGAGTGAGAGAGACGAGAGAGAGAGAGGAGAGAGAGAGAGCAGAGAGAGGAGAATGAGAGAGAGAGAGAGAGAAGAGAGAGAGAGACGAAAGAGCGAGAGGAGAGTGAGAGAGAGAGTGAGAGAGAGAGTGAGTGAGAGAGAGAGTGAGAGAGAGAGGAGAGTGAGAGGAGAGAGACGAGAGAGAGAGAGGAGAGAGAGAGAGCAGAGAGAGGAGAATGAGAGAGAGAGAGAGAAGAGAGAGAGACGAAAGAGCGAGAGAGAGTGAGAGAAAGAGTGAGAGAGAGAGTGAGTGAGAGAGAGAGTGAGTGAGAGAGAGAGAGGAGTGAGAGGAGAGAGAGAGAGAGAAAGATACGAGAGAGATACGAGAGAGATACGAGAGAGAGTGAGAGAGAGAGAGGAGAGAGAGGAGACGAGAGAGAAAGAGCAGAGAGAGAGAGAGGTGAAGAACGAGAGAGAGAGAGAGACGAGAGAGAAAGGAGAGAGGAGAACAGAGAGAGAGAGAGAGAAAGAGGAAGAAAAGTTTAATACCTCCACATCTCTTAATGACGGCACTAGTAATTAGAGCGACGCATTTTTCTCGAGCCGCGCAGCAGAGGAAAACAAATAAAGGCTCTCGATATAGAAACCTTATTAGACGTAGAGTCCCTGAACAATTAAAGTATTTCTACTACAGATTCTGACTGAACTCTCCAATGGGAAGCCGCCGTTCACCGTGAGTTTAGGTGGTCTCGGCTTTAGTGGTGGTCCATTCCGGGGCTGTTTGGTGATTTATTTAGTTTTTTCTTCCTCTCCTTTCTTTCAGTCTTGTTTAAACCAGTGCGAACACACATGGAAACGTACCGTAATACTTTGTTTTTTTTTGTTTGTGTGGGATTTCTATTGAAGGAGAACAGTGTTAGGTAATGCGGCTGTGGCGCCACTGAGGGTCTGTTGCCAGGTTTAGCTGTGAGCGGCATTCTGAAACACACACAGTGTCTGACATTTTGAAAAGGAATGTTAAGCAGGTAGATACACTTTTAGGATTATAGCAGTGTATCCACCACAATTGTCACAATTACATTGATAAACAAGCATAATGTTGACAGCGAAAAATAATTCCTTACACCAATACCAATACATACAGTTTGGTTGTTTATTTGTGATGTTTGTAACTCACCATGTGTTAATTGCTTAAATCTAACATTGTCTTTGAAATCAGATTTATTTTCCAATCAAATCAATAACATCAAAGTCAGAATTTAATTGAAACCTTATTTGGCCTGAAACAAACTATGAACACACTTTTTGAAGAGACAGGTTTCCTAGCATTTTAATTAAACATAAACCTAATTAAGAAAATTGTTCATTACTTATCAATTAAACAAATCAATGTCAGTTTGATTATTTGATCATTTTTGTACCGAATTATAATGTAGCCTTGTGCCCTCTAACAGATTTGAAAGGGCTCATACACTATTTCCCCTCACCCCTTCCTGTAGTTGTTCATCTATTTCCCCTCACCCCTTCCTGTAGTTGTTCATCTATTTCCCCTCACCCCTTCCTGTAGTTATTAATCTATTTCCCCTCACCCCTTCCTGTAGTTATTCATCTATTTCCCCTCACCCCTCCTGCTAGTTATTAATCTCATTTCCCTCACCCCTTCCTGCTAGTTGGTCATCTGATTTCCCTTCACCCCTTCCATGTAGTTGTTCATCTATTTCCCCTCACCCCTTCCTGTAGTTATTAATCTATTCCCTCACCTCTCGTATCCTGGAGTTATATAATCTAATTTTCCCGCGTCATTCCCCTTCATGTAGTTAAGTTCAAATCTAAATTCCTAGGCCTCACCCCTTGCATGGTTAGTTGAGTTTAAATCGTGATTCTCCGCCTCACCACTTTCTCTTACGTTATTAATCTATTTCCCCTCAACCATATGCCTGTAAAGTACCTGATATTCATTGCCCCTCACCCCTGTCATTTCTCTGAGCTTGCTTATTTTGCACAGCGTACGCCCTTGTCCGCTAGTAATATTCATCGTGAGTAATCCCTCATCCCGTGCTCATGAATTTCTTCGAGCTATTTCCCCTCCGACCCTCGCTAGGTCCTGTATTCCTGAATACCTAGTTTCCCCTCACCCCTTCCTGCTAGTTATGAATCTTTATGGAACCACGCGTCTCGACCCAATTCCCCCCTTGAGTTGCTAATCCTATTTTCTTCGCCTCACTCGACGCGTTCCCGTTAGTGTATATATCATATACACTGGAATACACTTCTTCTGACTCTCCTATACACCTGACTGCTTAAAGTTATATAAGATTTCATAAAGTTGTCTCACCCTCACACCAACCTCTTAACGTATTTCCCTGTATGTTGTTAATCGTATAATTCCACCGAACTCCCCCAAACCTGTTTCTCGTTATTGTGTTTATTTCAGTCTTGACTCAGCCAACGCTCACCCCTAATCCGAAATATGTGCCGTTTCGAGTCTACGTATTCCCCTTTCTACATCCCCTTACCGGTAGTTTCAACGCACACCTACTAGCTCTACCACTCGTGCACGCAGCGTATCCGTAAGAAGTTATTCAGTTCTATTTATCCGCGCTCACCTCTTCGTCATCTGATCGTATGTTGTATGTCGTTCCATTTATATATCGCGCTCAGCACACAGTATAAGTTATTCATCTATTTCCGCCTTCACCCCTGATACTCATACTAGTGCGTTGAGTTTGATGAATTATATTAACTACACACTCAACCACATCTCCTGTAAAGGCTATTCATCTTATTTTCCTCCTCAACCCTCTTCCTAGTAGTTAATAAATTCAGTCTATTTCCCTCAAGCCTCGTTAACGACTAACATTATTAGACTAATCTATACTCCTCCTCCGCACCTCACTGTTCTCATAGATAGTATAATAATATTTTTTCTATAACATTTAAGCCTTTTTCATTAAATTTTTATTAATAACAAATATGGCTCTCAACTACGACCCCTAATACACGTCAGTGAGTCACCATCTCTTGAGCTTTCCCTGCTAACGAACCACATCCTTGTCAGCTTATTATCTAACTGCCTAGTACCCACTGCACTCGTCCTTGCGTCTGAGCCTTATTAATCTAATGAGTTTAGCCCACTCATCGACTCCTATCTAATCTGTATTGTAGTTCAGCTCCTATTAAGTGTCGCGCACTCACCCCGTTCCTAAAGTAGTTATGTCAGTCATATCCTCTAACACCCCACCCGCGACTCATCTTCATGTAGTTGTATCAACGTAGCGTCCAATTACCCGCCAATCCACTCTTCCATAATTAAATTAAAATCTATTTTCGACCCTCACCCTCTCCATGCTGAGTATATAAACTTGAGTTATCTCACCGCTCGAACCCCCCTTCCTGTAGGTCTATAGATCTCTATAATTTCCCCTATGCTAGCAACAACGCTATTCACATGAAGTAAGAGCAGAGAAGTTTATATTCTATTTCCCCTCACCCCGTTCCTGTAGGTTATTCAGTGCTTTATTTTCCCCTCACCCCAATGTCAGCCTAGGTACACTTCAATCTATTTTCCCCTCACCCCGATTCCTGGTTATTATTCGAATCGTGACAGTGGTCTCAATCACCCCACTAATCGTCAACGTTATTGCGATTTCCGGGGGTAGAATTGTACACCGTGCGACCCCTCAAGTATATCAGCTCACTTCCGCTCCACCCTTGCCGGTTGTAGGTAATATTAAGAAGTCACAATTCTGGCCCCCTCCCACACTCTGCCGGTGCCTAGTGTGATGAAATGCGTGATTTCCCGCTCACCCCCTTGCTCCTGAATATATGACAATCATATGTCGGCCTCACCGCAGACAGATACTATAGGTATATAGATCTCCTTGATGTACTCGCAGACCCACCGCCTAATATCTGTAGACTAGGTCAGTCGAGTTAGCCGCGTACAACCCCTCATGAGATAAGTAGTCCACCCTAGTGTTCATCCCCGCACAGCCCTATCCAATCGGCTAGTATTGCGATCGTAGTATGACACGAACGCCTGCAACCCCTTCCTGTTAGTTATTCAACTATTTTCCCCTCACCCCTTCCTGTAGTTATTAATCTATTTCCCCTCACCCCTTCCTGTAGTTATTCATCTATTTCCCCTCACCCCTTCCTGTAGTTATGAATCTATTTCCCCTCCCCCTTCCTGTAGTTATGAATCTATTTCCCTCACCCCCTTCCTGTAGTTATGAACTATTTCCCCTCACCCATTCCTGTAGGATTCATCTATTCCCCTCGCCCCTTCCTGTAGTTATTAATCTATTCCCCTCCCCCTTCTTAACAAGAGGGAGAATAAGGGTAAATCTGCCACTGTAATTGGAACAAAAGAAATGTGTTTGTGTAAAAGTATTCAGTGTGAGATCCTACACAGATACTGGTGTCTCTCACCACAGGGGGAACTGGGAACCTGACTGTAGTCTTATGGTATGGCACAGCACACACACACACACACACACCACACACACACACACACACCACAACACACACACACACACACACACACAACACACACACACGCACACATGGCCGTATGCACACACAGTCGTGTTCACACAACGCACATACAGACACACACCCACAAATGCAGGAGCGCACACACACAAACACACACACACAACACAAACACAAACACACACACAGGTTTGGACGGCGTTTTCTCAGGAATTTCCTAGTCTGCTCGATCACCAAGCCACCCAGAAAAACAGCAGTCTTTTGGTGTCTATCTCCCGCAGGAAAGCATGCGCACGCACACATACACAAACACACACATACACACACACACATACACACACACACACACACACACACACACATACACACACACACACACACACACACAAGATGGAACCTGTAATCAACGCGTCCTGTTGGCCTGTCGCCCAGCAGTAACGTGCTGAGACCGAACACTAATCCAGTTTAAATGGCAACAGCGGTGAAAGATCAGGACGAAGACCGTGGGCTGCGTCCCATATACCACCTTATTCTCTTCATAGCACACTACTTTGGACAAGGACTCCAAACAGCCGTTTAGGACCCAGACCGAGACCACGGCTAAGGATGAGTTCAAATGACACCCTATTTCTTAAACTTTTGACCAGAACCCATGTGGAGCAGGAGTGTCTGTCTGGCCTGGGGGTTAGGCTGACACACATGGTCTAACAAGAGCTGGAGGTTACCATAAGGATTATGGGACATTATGAAGCAACAGGCCGGGTTGACTAGTTACAGATGTAGAATCTGAATTTGAGCTTAATTTGCTACAGCAGGAAAATAATCCTGCAGCAACAGGAAATGTGGATTATAATTCATGGACATTTTTTTTTAGGGGATTATACCTTTTTCAACCTCAAATACATTACAAGTTTTACATTTCCTGCATTGTAAGATCCTTCATCTGTAGGCCTAGACTACAGCTGCCAAAGACTAGAGGAATGTGCTGTGTGATGGGATTTTGTGGAAAGTAAATGTGCATCTAATTGTGTTTTATGTTAATCGAAAAGAACAAAACAGTGGTGTGTGTGTGTGTGTGTGTGTGTTTGTGTGTGTGTGGGTTTTCAGTCCAAACAATCCCAACTAACCCTGTGGTCTGGTGAGAGAGAAGGTATCAGGCAGTTCAGGACACACTGTATGTCTGCTGCAAACAAACACACCTACTGGTACTGCGCTTATTGTGTTGCTTCTGTGAGAGAGCGAGAGAGAGAGGGAGAAAGAGAGAGAGACAGAGACAGAGACAGAGACAGAGACAGAGACAGAGACAGAGACAGAGACAGAGACAGAGACAGAGACAGAGACAGAGACAGAGACAGAGAGTAGGTCCTATTTGTCTGGTCTGAGTCCAAACCACACGACTAGACATTGGATACTTTTATGGAACATAAAAGTTTTCACATCTCATCCTGGAATATCGCAAGGTGAGAGGTCATCTGCCTTTGGCCTAAAAGAGCAGAGCAACCTGGACATCAAAGAAATCGGATACAGGGATCGCAGTTAAGCCCACCCTCTTAACATGTATATCAACGATTTTGGTGTAGGGGCAACTAGAACAGTCTGCGCACCCGCTTCCTCTACTACTAGAATCTGAGGTAAATGTTTACTGCTTGCATATCTGTACTTCTGTCACCAACGCACGAGACCTACAGCAGCACCTAATCTTACCCTAGACACACAAAAACGATACAGAACCTGGCCTAAACTCGCGCCACAGTAACTTCCACACAGCCGTAACGAGCAAAGAGCCAAAGCAAGAGGGCGCTCGATGCCATCAAGGAAAAAACATACATCTGTCTAAAATACCTTGTTAATCGCGTTATAGAACGCGATTACTGTTTGTGGGTCTGGGGTTCGCTCACCAACCAAGATTCACAAATGGGACAAACACAGATTGAGCGCTACTGCAAGAGACGGGTGATGTAGGAGAGAGAGGAGTGGGAGAGAGAGAGCGAGAGAGAGAAGCGAGATATCTCCTGTATATCCAGGGCCTGAGGTCATCTGCCTTTGGCCTAAAGAGCAGAACAGCGTGACTTCACCAAGACTCGTAATGCATGACCATTGTCATCCTGCAACAACATGGTATAGCGGAGACGGACCATGGTTGCCCTCTAGGTTACAGAGAAGCGGTTAGCTTCGCCATCCACCACACTCAGGTGTGAAACAGGGAAGGACTCAGGGAATGCTAATTTGTATAGAGCAGACCTAACTCACTCCATTAATTAATCAAAACCAGGACAATTTTACATTTGGCTAGAAATTTCAAAAGGAAATTATCTTACGAGAAAATATTCTGCCTGGTGTGTACCTTAATCCCCCCTAGATCGCCCTCACTTTAACGTAACAGACAGCTTCTCTCCTGGAGGGGAAATCATCATTTCCAGGCCACGGGAACATGATTCAGTGTGGCGACCTACTCAAATAGACTGTACAGCGACCTTGACACCCTCAGCACCACAGGGGACAAAAACGCCTGCCTGCGGTGACAGCATTCCCTCGCCCAGTATGGCCCCCCTAGGCACAAACTATGACAACATAACCAAAAGAACGGGTCCACACTCCTGCCGTCTGTCGCCACGCTGGTATGTACATAGTCACATGGTAGGCTTTCGAGCGGGCCTCCATTGGTAGGTTCCCCTAGCTCATCTTTGCCGATAGCACTGTAGACCTACTTTATTCACTGACTACACCAGAGCTCTCTCAGAGCGTGTTCACAGTCGCCCACTGACACACCCTATCAGACCACAGCTAAATCACAGTCTACTTGGAACAGAGCATACTCAATACATGAAGGACAAATACCAAGAACCAAGGACTTGAGTATAACATTAGAATGCTATAGATGGAGCGAATGCAGTTTTGGAACCTAGCGCAAAAAACATTAGCCAACCAGCAAATTCATCCTCTTTTACGACAACTTTCCTGCGGTAAAATGTTCCCACTGCAAATAGTGGAAGGTGTCACAACTTGCTAGACAAATCTTCAGTTTGCCTCAGCCTCTGCAATCTAAAACATCTCAATTAGAAAACGCAACGCATATGAAGCACAATGACAAATGGTCTTGATAAAAATGAATGCAAAATCCTAAGGAAATAAATATTGAGGACACCTGTTCGCCAAAAACATAGAAGACCCGTTCAAAACTGAGGTCTATGCCTTCCCATTGGCGCGATCACTAAACACATACAGAAATACACTACGGAAAAGACGGCAAGCACGTTTCGAAAGTCAAGCTCATGTAATTGTAACTCCATGACTCTACCAATTCTGGGAAAATTGAAACACTCAAACAACAACCACCACGCAGACTTATCTATCCAAAATGGAGATGTATGTGGTACCACTGCTCCCATTTTTCTGGCCTATAACAAAGAATAAAGAACAAACAGACATATCAGTGATTCAAATACAAATCCTAGATCAGAACTATTAAGAACTAGCGAAGCCCAGTTGGATTCTCCATATTACCTTGAATGCAGTCTTACAGGACAAAAAAACACCCTCCAACCCAAAAAGGCCTCGTGGTGTTGATGGTCATCCGTTAATGAAATGAACTCAAATCATATCAGACACAACAATTTCCAATCTGGGCTATACTAAAAACTCTTTAACATCGGTCCTAGTTTGGCATCTTCCCCATATCTTGAACAAGGACTGATATCACCCCAATCCACAAAATTGGAGACAAATTTGACCCCAATCACTAACCCGTGGAATATGCCCGTCAACAGACCTTGG
>NW_019943583.1:0-1348 GCF_002910315.2 Salvelinus sp. IW2-2015
AGTAATCTAACCTAACAATTCCACAACGACTACCTTATACACACAAGTGTAAAGGAATTAAATATATGTACATACAAATATATGAATGAGTGATGGTACAGGACGGCATAGGCAAAATGCAGTAGATGGTATAGAGTACAGTATATACACATGAGATGAGTAATGTAGGGTATGTAAACATTATATAAAGTGGCATTGTTTAAAGTGGCTAGTGATACATTACATCAAGATGGCAAGATACCGTAGATGGTATAGAGTACAGTATATACATATGAGATGAGTAATGTAGGGTATGATACACACAGACTTTATGATGAGGACACGGATGGATTTATATGGTGCATCGTACATCCTACCGTCCATCTGTCTGTGTTTTATAGTATTTCCCCTTATAGTCCACAGGCCTTCCTGAACCGAATGGCATCGTCACCCGCTTTTAGTGGTTCCAGTGCCCTATAAACATAAACACTGATCCAGGACCAGATGGATTGATGTTCTTACAGTATTAAGGAAGGGTTAAACCCTGGTCCAGAATCAGTACGAGGTATCTCGGTCGGCCGGTCTGCTAACGCTAACAGCTCTCTGAATGTGTCCCTATTCCCTACATTCCACAGATCCCTATTGGGGGGGATTCCTGGTCTAAAGTAGTGCACTATATAGGGAATAGGGTGCTATAGGCCCTGGTCTAAAGTAGTGCACTATATAGGGAATAGGGTGCTATAGGCCCTGGTCAAAAGTAGTGCACTATATAGGGAATAGGGTGCTATAGACCCTGGTCTAAAGTAGTGCACTATATAGGGAATAGGGTGCTATAGGCCCTGGTCAAAAGTAGTGCACTATATAAGGAATAGGGTGCTATAGGCCCTGGTCAAAAGTAGTGCACTATAAAGGGAATAGGGTTCCATCTGGGACACAGTATCTGTCTCTGTCCTGCATGGATGGAGCACCCCCAGTTTAGACTGGAGGGGAAACTGAATGGCCTGCCAACAGCATTTAACTGAGGTTCCATTTTGTGTTCAGGCTACTTAACTTCTGTAGTTCAATCCTGACCCCTGGGACAGCCAACAGCTGCTTCATGTGGCTTGTCCTCATTTAAACATGAACCAATAGACCTACAGCATTGTTCAATTCCATTTAAACATGAACCAATAGACCTATAGCATTGTTCAATTACATTTAAACATGAACCAATAGACCTATAGCATTGTTCAATTACATTTTGAGAAATAAAAACCCTGGTTGTGTCTGAAATGGCCCTATGGCAGTATATTCCCTGTATAGTGCACAGCCCTATGGCAGTATATTCCCTGTATAGTGCACAGCCCTATGGCAGTATATTCCCTGTATA
>NW_019943583.1:2800-11580 GCF_002910315.2 Salvelinus sp. IW2-2015
TCACCATTACATCACATTACATTACCATTACAATCACCTTCATCATTACAATCGTCATTACCATTAGCATCACCATCAGCATCATCATAGCATCACTATCATAATCATCATTACCATCACCATCATCATTACCATTGCCATCATCATTACATCATCATTACATCATCATTACCATTACCATCACCATCATCATTACCCCTCAGCATCATCATTACCATCATCACCATCATCATCACATCATCATTATCATTACCATACCAATTACCATCCTCATTACCATCACATTACCATCACCATCTTCATCACATCATCATTACCATTACCATACCAATTACCATCATCATTACCATTACCATACCAATTACCATCATCATTACCATCACATTACCATCATCATCATCATTACCATCACCATCACCATTACTTTTCTCTTTCACAGTTGTTTCATCCTCAGACCTTGGCAGCGACGAGAATGCTCCTCTCCCAGATGTAAACGTGTCTGAAGTGGAGTGAGCGTTGTGTGTGGGGATCTGTAGACTCTGTCTATTGCTTTTCTCCTGGCACCTGGTAATGCAGAAACAACATTCATCTCTAAAGCCATTTCAACAGCCAGCGAGATTCATGTTCCCCTGGGACAGCTGCATCTACGGGAGGAGAGAAAGACGGAGGAAAAACGGAGGAAACATTTTTGTGTTTGCTTTTCCACTTGGCAGTTTGTTTCCATGGTAGCTGACTGTGACTGTTCTCCTCCCAGAGGAAGGTGCGATCTGGTGTATTACTTCATCCGTATTATTCTTTCTGCTCTCCAAGCTTGTCGTCATGAGTGGAGGGACTCGAAAAGCGCAGCCAGCCATCAACAAACACATTAAACCCTACCCATCAACAAACACATTAAACCCTACCCATCAACAAACACATTAAACCCTACCATCAACAAACACTAAAAACGCGCTACCCATAACAACCACATTAAACGCCTACCCATCAAGCAAACCATCTAAACCGCTCTCCCGACAATCAAATAAACACATTATACCCTGACCATCAAAAACACATTAAACCCTACCCATCAACAAACATCATTAAACCTACCTCAACAAACACATTAAACCCTACCCATCAACAACAACACTTAAACCCTCCATCAACAAACACATTAAACCCTACCATCAATAACACATTAAACCCTACCATCATCAAACAATTAACCTACCCTATCAAAACGACTTAACCTACCCATCTAAACACCATTAAACCTACCATCAAAAACACTTAAACCTACCATCATCAACACAGTTAAACCTACCCATCATCAAACACATAAACCCTACCATCAACAAACACATTAAACCCTACCATCATCAACACATAACCATCATCAACAAACCTTTAAACCTACCTCATCAAACACATTAAACCCTACCCATCACAAACACATTTAACCCTACCTCATCAACAAACACATTAAACCCTACGCATTCACAAACACATTAAACCTACCATCATGCAACACATTAATCACCCATCAACAACACATTAAACCCTACCCATCATCAAACACATTAACCTACCCCATCAACACACTCAACCCTACCTCAACAATACTACATTAAACCCTACCGCATCATCAACACATTAAACCTACCCATCAACAACACATTAAACCCTACCCATCAACAAACACATTAATCACTACACCATCACAAACCATTAACCGCGCTACCCATACACATGCACTGAATCCAACCACCCCACACAATCCACTTATAGAGAAAGATTTTTGTTCATTTAGAAATTACAGATATAATCAAACTCCATTTGGTCTTTAATAAAATGTACATAGTTAACTTAAACTTGCACATTTGTGTAGAAGAATCTCTAATTTCAAAGATCAAAGTCCAGTTTTAAAAAAGACTTTGCTGTTTGATCTAACCATTTATTTCTCATAAGGGAACAACACACACAGAGTTCTGGGCTCAACTTCAAAATGGGATGAGACAAGGTGGGAGCAGAAAGTTGAAGCACAATTTGACAATTCTATATATCTAGTGAATGTGAAATTAGATGTGGTATGTTTGTGTTGACTGTGTAATGGCTTGCTGTGATGATCTGGTGATGAATCGCCAGATTATGGTTTGGCGGAGTCAATTGAGATTCTACATCAAATGCCATCACACGAGGTGAAGCGATGTATTTAGTAAAGTGGGGAGTTGTTAACAATGGACGCGTCATCACGGAATAGCTAGTCGTGTGACCGCGCACTGATAACATACTGGTGTATCCATTACATGAACCGAGCGCTCTTACTATAGTAACTCACAGACGCTTCACCTGCCTCTGTCACGTCACGCTCGTAGAAATCAGCACGACTACGAAACTGGACTCTGATCCCACGGCAGACATTATGACAGAGGTCTAAGAGCGTAACCCTAGACACCACGCAACACCAGACTTATCAAGTTACACCGACACTCACAATTCTACACCCTACGATCAATCACATTCAGAACACACTATCACATCACATCGTACACATCACACACATGTCTCTCTAGTACCACACACACACACACACCACCTTGGTGTCATCCCATTTTTTGGAAGTAGCCAAACTCTGGTGTGTGTTGTCCCTTATGAGACAACCTACATAGCGTACACTCGAACACACTCACACAAGCACAAACAGTCATCACTACTATTCAACAACTCGGGAGCAACTTTTTTATCTTTGAAAATTCGAGAGTTCTTCTCACCAATTGAATGTTTAGTTAAACTTACATTTCTTTAGAACCAACAAATTGAGTTTGTTATATCTGGTCATCCACACACTACACATAACTCAACACACATCGAACACAACCAACACCCACAGAGATGTTACGTAAGTAGCCGATGACATGATCTGATGTGAAGGTGCGGCATTACTAGCAGTTGATCGACTCAGATGGCCTGTTGTGTGCGGGTTGAAAAGGGAAAACGCTATCATTTTGTGCGTCCTTGATAACATCTTGGTTTGTGGTGTCATGGGATAGTTAAGAGATTGCGTAGTGTCATAAGAATCAGCTCCAATGTTTGAAAATTCGCAGTATTTAGAAGATTTAAATAGGTGGTTATTCTCTGGTGGCATTGGATCGTGATTAGGGGTTACAACATCTACTACACCATAATTTGTGTTTATTTGGATTTAGTCTGCCGGTGGGGTGCATCTGTGTACTCGTTCGCATATCGGTCTCTGGGCGCTATTTAGATGTTGTTTGGTTGACTGCTGGGTCCGGTTCCGAGTGTTCTAACTGTAGGTCGTATAGGTTTGCCGTCCAATTCGATGCTGGTGGGCGCAGGCTGATGATGGTGTGGACTTAGGGTGTGAGGAGGTGGGCAGATTTGGTGGTTGGTGTTTAGTGGATAGCATGATGGGGCTCTGCTGAGATTTATTTGTTGGTTTGTGGCGGGTCGCCGGGGTCTTACATGAGTTATCTCGTTCGCGCGCTAGGAGATTGTGCGATTGTGAAATTGTGTGGGACTTCGAGGGGGAAGGTAGAGTGTGATCTTGTGGATAGTTTGGCATGGATGGGGCGTTGGGGTGGTCGTGTAATGTGGTTTGGTTGTTTTGTGGTGGGATAAGGTAGGGTTCTTTGATGTGTTTTAGGATTGTATGGGTAACGGGGTTAGATATGTGTCTCTCGCTGTTGGTTTAGATCGCACTAGGTGGTAGGGGTGATAGAGGTAGTGTTCTGAAAGCTTGATTGGTGATTCAGGAAGGTGAATTTGTTGGGGATGTGACTGGTAGAGGAGGTTTCTAATTGTGGATCTATGGTTAGAGAGGTTCTGGATTTTGAGTGGATGCATGTTTCTGTACCATGCACTGTGCGCTAGGGTTTTAAGCCTGTAGCTGAAATGACATGACCGGCCTATGGTTTTCTCTCTGGTTGTCGCTTTTGATTGATGGGCGTAGGCACTGTTGACTGGCTATGTTAGGTTTTGACATCGGTGTCGAGCGTTTAAAATAATGGCTAGTAGTTGCGTGCGGGGAACGTAGACGGTGTTACTGCCTGCATGGTGGCGTCATGTTGCGTGCGTTGGTGTATTCTTGGAGATATGTGTTATGTTATGATGGAGTCTAGCGTGGATTCAGAGTGTGGTGGGTTTTGTTAGACTCTCGAGGTTAGCACGGATCCTTACCATGCTCTGGTTCTCGAGAGTTTGATGGTGGTCCTGATCGTGTTTTAATTCGTGTACGTCTAGCTTGTGTTATCGACGTGTAATTTAGTGAAGCAGTCATAATGTTTAATGTAGTTTCATTCGACTCTTGCCATGTCGGATAGGCAGTGTCAGTAGACCATCGTGTTCTCTAATATTGTGTCAATTGAGTTAGGTTGATTTTATGTTTCTTGATTTGATAGAGAGACATAGGGTATTTATTATTTAGATAGTTTCGTTGGTACTTGGGTAGGGTTTTATAGAGTAGACTGATGATGCCTGTGGTTGTAGTGGCGGTCTGGATGGCCACGGTGGCCCTTGTGTAATAGTGATTGTTTGACAGTAGATGCGGTGATTGTGGTGATTTCTGGATGCACTGTGCGGTCCGCTTGTGTATATATGATGTGACTAGAGCGCTGTTTGTTGAATGGTGACCTCCGGTATGGCTCATCGGACGGCTCGTGGTGAGTATATGATGGTGGTCACTGGTCGATAGAAACAGTGGAGTAACATAGGACAATTTTGCAGCTGGAGAGGCTATAGCACTTTCTGTCAAAGATGTCGTCTTTCTTCCTACATGAGAGCTCCGTCTGAGCGCCAAACTGTAGTTGACGAACATTTACGTCTTTGCTTTAACGATCTCTTGTCAGAATCTCCGAATTTCTATACCTGCGATGCTACGAGTTAATATTCCTCTATTTACTTCATCGTACTCTTTCCTCTGCTTCTCTTCTCTTTCTGTCTCGGTCATGTTCTGAGCTACTACTAGTTCCTACTAGCTCAGCTATCCCATGGTGAAACCATAACTGTATTGCCAAGTCGTGCCTATAGCACGCACGACATAATATTACCTTGTCTACTCATTCTCTCTATTCACTAGGTCGCAATTCCTCCCTCCTCTCTCTCGTTCCCTCCTTCTTCTCTCCTCTCTTCCTCTCTCCTCCTCCCGTAGTACCTGCTAGACTCGTCTACTCCCACGGCGTCGAACACCTCGCACCTATCTCGTCCTCTCCGTGCTGTTCGCAATGGCTTTAGAGATGAATGTTGTTTTTGTCTTCTTACCAAGGTTGCCAGGAGAAAAGCAATAGACCAGAGTCTCTGCAGATCTGCTCCTAACGCCATCTGTCAGCACAGCTACAGTCCAATTCTCTGCTCCTATCTTATATGCATGAGGCATTCTCTCGATCGCAACTTTGCAGCTCTGCATAAGGTAGGAAGGGATGTGCGGCTGTGCCAGTTGGCGCGTATTGAGACGCCAGCCATATTCACTCTCATAGTTCACGTCCTCTTATTAGCACGAGAGTTCAGAGTTCGTTGATGTACATTTTCGTGATTGGAAGACATTACTTTGTGTGATATGCGAGCCTTCAATCCATGTTGTTATTGCAGTGACGGCTCTGATTGGTATACTTTGCATTGCCATGATCGACTGGGTAGATGAGAGAAACAGCTAGCTGCCGTATATAGACCTCTGCCACTTCTTCTCGTATGTGCTAATTCTGCAGTACTTTGAGATATCGTTTCGTGGCTGTGATGTCAGATATACGCGGAGGGAAAGTTGGCGATGGACTCATGCCTGCGAGGCATACCCACACTGCAGGTCCACGCACCACCATCCAGGCGGTAGAGCCACTAGAGCTGCAGGTCGAGATGCGTGCAACTGCGGCACGGACCTACAGTCGATGGGGTAATGCCAGCAGACCGGACCACTCTGCGCGTAGCAGCAGCCTACATCGGGACTGGGATACCACATCAGCAACTAGACTTCGCTAGACCTCGGACGAAACTGCTGACTGCGCAGTCACATCTGCGACAGTCCAGACCTAGCCGCACTCAGCCGTAGACTAGCGGCATGCATCGCTAGAAGGCCAGGCAGTCTGCACCTGAGTGATCGGCGCTCACGCATCGCGCTAACAGCCGTGGGTACATACTGCCATGCATGCTATGAGCACACTGCACGAGTGCATCACTAGACGCAACGCAGGCGGACTCAATGTCGCATTGGCAGATGCGCCGACTATGAGCATAGCGATGACTGATTTTATGATAGTGGATGCTATGATGTGCCACTCACTGATGGCATCGCAGTTCGGACTACATGCGCTCCTGACGATGCAGCTGACATCTGCTAGCAGGAACCGGTAGCACTCTGTACACACGCGATAGTCCGGAACCTCGATGCTTGCCTAGCTCAGCAGTCAACATGCGAGACTAGCCACATAGATTTTCAAGCGATAGATTCCGCACTCACAGCCGGTTAGTGGCTTGGCCATGGATATAGTTAGATTTTAGCATGTCTCTTGATAGATGTGCAATATAGTATGTTTGTAACTGATCTGTGTATAAATTAGCGATGGGGGTAGTTGTGTGGTAGTGATTGGTAGATATGTGGATTGTGGTAGTGATTGGTGTGGTGATGTATGGGTGTGTGTGTGATGTGGTTGTGAAGTGTGTGTAGTGTTTGTGTGGTGTGGTGTGATTGGTGATGGGTTGTGTGATTGTGGGGTGATCGTGTGAATTGTGTGTGTGTGTAGTGTGTGTGTGGTGGTGATGTAGTGTGTAGTGTGTGGTGAGATGTGGGTGATGGTGTGTGTGTGATGTTATGATAAGTGTGGTCTGAAGATTTTAGTCTAAGCAGGCTTCAGCTGAACCTTCCGTACATGTTATGAGTCAAGTGTGTGTGTTTGTCAATTTGAGGTAACTCAGTTGCTCACGATGCTTCTGGTGTGTTGATTATCGCGCTCAAGCGTAATCTGCCTTCTTGTGTACATAGTGTATGGTGATTTAGCGTTAGCAAGAGTAGGTATATGTAGCTGCAGATGATTGTGAATCTCATTGGATGATTGTCCATATGATTTGTGTATACTTGGTCAATCTTAAGAGAGGGGATGGTGAGATGGTATTTCAGTAGATGGTAATGGTGATGGACTCCAAGTCATAGGCGAGCGAGTTCCTTATATCAATGAGATAACAGCAGGAGGAACGGTAAGCACGAACATAATGTTGTGGTCTATATGACTTGTCTCTACAGTCTAGTGGCTGATTGTCTGCTATTCATATCTATTATTAGGGAAATATTCGGACACACTATAGGCGCGTAGTCGCATCACGTCGCTGCTAGTTGGATATGTATTATCTGCCTTCGATGAAGAACAGGGGGATGCAGTGATGCTCTAATTATGATAATTGAATTACATTCTGTTCACGGATTAATTATGCTGACTCGTAATTAGGTTATTATTTGTTGTCAATACTTAGGGATTATAATGCTTAATGTTGCTCTACTCACGCATCCTGGTATTCTACGCTCCAGCATCTATACAGGTCGCGATAGCATCAATTTCTCTGTTTCCTATCGGAGCAGCCTAGATGGATTCAGTTCTCTACGCACTGAGTCATTGGATCAGGCGACTATGCATTTGAGGTGAGCCTTTGGGGTCTGACTCGTACTAGGACATGATCGGGATGGTTTGCCAGTGGGCAAGTAAGGTGAGGTGTTGATGTACGTATAGTAGAACGTGGTCCTGATACTGCAGCTGTGGGGAATATTACACGTACGTGGAATTGTGAGGGGCATGGCACTATCGGGTGATACAGCTGGAATCCGAGTGTTCTGCCATCCTAGAGGCTCGGGTTGCTAGCTCATATTAGATCAGGAATAGGAGCGTCGATGTGTCACTTCAAAATAGATGGAGCAAGAGGGGGGGGGGTGCACGAGAGAGAGAGTAGAGAGAGTTGGAGGGGATGTGGAGGGGCGAGTAGGGAGAGGAGACGAAAGAGGGGGAGGAGTATAGACGTGGAGACGCAGAAGGGGTTGGGAAGCGGGGAGCTGTGGAGCGCAGAGATGTATACAGGGAGATATAGCTGCCAGAGGGTGTGCGAGAGAGAGATAGAGAGTAAGCGAGGGAGAGAGGAGGTACTGGGGCGCATAGAGGGAGGGCATGTGCGACTATGCAGAGGGAGTATAGACAGGAGAGACCGAAGAGAGATGAAGAGAGAGAGAGGAGGTAGGTGTAGAGCAGCATGAGTAGAGAGAGAGAGAGGAGGAGTAAGAGTCACGGGGAGACGAGAGTAGAGAGAGCAGAGCGGTAGCAGACGATGAGAGAGGGGAAGAGAGAGGGGAGAGAGAGAGGAGGATATGAGAGAAGTAGAGAGAGGGGAGAGAGTAGGGGGACTTGCGATGAGGTTGAATGAATTGGATGAAGCGAGGCTGAAGGTTTAGCCACGGTGTCATCAACTCTGGAGCTCGAGACTTACAGCAAGGCGATTCGCAGCAGCGGTTTGTGCTCTGACTACGTAGACAGGGAATATACTGCCATAGGGGCTGTGGCACTATACAGGGAATAATACTGCCATATGGGCTGTGCACTCGTCTATACGAAGGTGGAATAGGATTACTGCTGTGCTGGTAGCTGCGGGGAGATCAGTGAGGGGCTGATGCCTGCAGAGGTGGACTGCCGGTTAGAGTATACATTTTACAACTAGCAGCTGTTTGAAAGGGACTCTGATACTTACGTGACAGACACTCTCTTAATGGTGTTGGGTAGGTGCTCTGGCGTAAGGCACTAATCAAGGGATAAATA
>NW_019943583.1:11605-22862 GCF_002910315.2 Salvelinus sp. IW2-2015
TCACATATCATATTCTGATGAAAGGTAAAACGCTTATCGAGACGTTGATAACAGGGGCACATTGACTGCTACTATCGCATGAGGACATCCCCGGATGGATTTATATTGGTGCATCGTATCAAAAAATAGGTCACATACAAAAAAAAAAAAACAAAAAGAGTACATGTCTTTAACTCTTCTTACATAGCTCTAGGTTTTATAGTAAATTTCCCCATTGATAAGTACCAAGGCACTTCCTGACCCGAAAGTCGGCATCGTACCCTGCTCTTTCCTTAAAGTGGTTCCAGTGCACCTTAACAATATAACATAAACTACTGGGGCAAGATCCAGAGACTCTTCACGATTATGGTTGATGTTCTATACACAGATATTTTAGGAAGGGTTAAACGCTGGTCCAGAATCGATAGCGAGGTTATCCGGTTTCAGGAAATAACGGTTACCGCCCATCCTCTTCTTTCTCCTCCTCCTCACCCAAACGGACCTTATGTTCCCTGACACCACGCTACTAAGAGGTCTCCAGGGGTAGAAATTGGTGTCCCTCACTTCCGCCTAGCATTCACAAAGACCAAGAAAATTCCGCCCCCTATTGGGGCTATCTGTCCTATTTAACGATACGTGCTATTTTATCTTTTAATTTATGAATTTACCATAGGAAAAGTGTTATTATAATATTTTTAATTTTTCTTGGTCTTGAATATGTGCGTGCTAGTAGGCTTGTGTGTTCGCCCTGGTCTAAAGTACGAGGTGCATCTATATGGGACTAGGGTGCTATGGGCCCCTGGTCACACGGTGAAATACAGATGCACTATATAACGATGTGGAGAAGACGGGTGCTCATAAGTAGACCCTTGAGTCTACTGAGGTTCTAAAGTAGTTGCACTATATAGGGAATAGGGTGCTATAGGGCGCCTTGGTCAAAAGTAGTGCACTATAATAAGCCATGAATAGCGGTGCTGATACCCTCGCGCCTGGTCAAAAGTAGTAACGCACTCATACCCCGTAAGGGAATTTTAGGGTCCATCTGGTGACCAAAAATTTACAGCTATAGTGATTTCCTTCTGTTCATCGCATGGATCTTGTGCGAGCCACTTACCGTTTAGTTCGCATCAGGGCTTAGCAGATTTAGAGTAGGAGGGCGGAGACACTAGACAATGGCACGACTGGCGCACAGCGACATCGGTTTCTAATGGTTTCACACAGTGAGGTTTCCATTAATCACTCGGTCTTGTTCAGGCTAACTTCATTAACGGTATTCATGTGGGCCGGTTGCAATAGTTCTCCTGACACCCAGGTTGAGGAGAAGCAACAGTGCCAAACAGCTGTAATCCATTACACATGTGGCAAGGATAGGGGATCCATGTGAATCAAAGATAATGCTAAATATAGCATACAGACACACATATCTTATTAATGACCTATTAACCAGGCATTGGTTAATTTTTACGTCGGAAAATGAATCTAATCTATACAATTTTAAACATGGAACTATCGCAGCAAGGGTTGAGCACCACCTACGATTTGAGAGGACTAGAGGCAGCAATTGGTTCAAGTTACATTTAAGGGACGAGGTGAACCAATAGAAGAACGCTATAGCATTGATGTCAAGGAGGAGTATACAGGATTTGAGAGAGGGAGGGGAAGATGGGAGATAGAGACATAGAAAGCCCTGGTTGTGTCCTGAAATGGCCCTAGTGACCAGTACTGGGAATTCCTGTATAGTGCACAGCTATGGCAGTCAGGATAAGGTCTGTATAGAGGAGCCAGGCACAGCCCTATGGCAGTAATATTCCCTGTATAGTGCACAGCCCTATGGCAGTATATTCCCTGTACCTACAGTGCACAGCCCTATGGCAGTATAATATCCCTGTATAGTGATCAGCCCTATGGCAGTATAATTCCCTGTTAGTGCACAGCCTATGGCAGTCACTACTTCCCTGTATAGTGCACAGCCCTAATGGGCAGTATATTCCCATGTATAGTTGCACGCCCTATGGCAGTATAATTCCACCTGTATAAGTGGCACAGCCTAGTGGCAGTAATATTCCTGTATATGTGCACAGCCCCTATGGCAGTATATTCCTGTATAGTGCACAGCTAAGGCAAGTATTATTCCCTGTATAGTGCACAGTACCACACGCCTACAAGGCAGTATATTCCCTGTATAGTGCAGCAGCCCTATGGCAGGATATTCTGTATAGTGGACAGCCCTATGGCAGTATATTCCCTGGTATAGTGCAACAGCCGCTATGGGCACAGTATCCATAGTTCCCTGTATAAGTGCCCAGCCCTATGGCAGTAATTTCCTGTATAGTGCACAGCCCTCTAAGGCAGTATATTCTCTGTATAGTGCACAGCCCTAAGGCAGCATATTCCCCTGTATAGTGGCAGCAAGCCCTAATGGCAGCATATCCCTGTATAGTGCACAGCCCTATGGCAGCATAATTCCCTGTATAGTGCACAGGCCCTAAAAGGCAGCTATATTCACTGTATAGTGCAGCAGCCCTAAGGATGCATACATTCCCTGTGATAGTGCAACAGCTGTGGCAGGATATTCCTGTATAGTGGCACAGCCCTTGGCAAGTATATTTCGCTGTATAGTGCAACAGACCCTGTGAGCAGTAGCAGAGGAGGGATTATCACTGTGAATGGAGGATGCACTAGCCCACTATGGCAGTATATTTCGCTAGATGAAGTGCGAGCCTGCTTTGGCAGATAGTAGGAATTCCTGTATAGGTGCACAGCCCTGTGGCAGCCGTATACTCCCTTTTTGAGTTTGTCTCACCTTCCACGGAGAGCCACTTTAAAGAGCTAGGCTGCAGTATAGTGGAGTCCATCAACATAACTACCCCCATCAGTCATATACTCCAATCCTCATGTCCCGCTATTACCGGATATAAAAAATCGACATCTTTACATTGAACATAATATTAAATATAACATATCACGTATGGCATTAACCATTCGAGCATTACAGGTTTTACCATGTACATATTGACATTTTTACCTTATTTTACTTTATCATTCTTTTTATTTTCTCTTACCAGCCCTCACATATTTATTACATTTATTACCAATTACAATCACCCATTATCATTACCATGCTTAAATCAACTTTATAACCATTACCATCTAAATCACCTCTGCTTTTTACTTAACCGCCGAACCTCACCATTTCCACTCCAATACACATGTCACCCATGTACCATTTAAATGTACCATTTGAATCATCATATACATACCCATCTACCACATTACACATTAACATTCATATCATCAAATGCATAGGATCATCCAGGATCAGCAATCAAGTCCATATGGACCTGTAATCTTCACGCGCATTTCATCACTTACATTACCACTCTACAAACACCGGGCTTCCACAAGTCAGTTACATGGGTACATTTAGGACATAATCGTCATTGTCACCATACTCAATAGCATCACCATCAGGCTGCAGCATAGGCATCACTATCAATTATTAGGGATAATCATTACCATCACCAATCATCATTACGCACCTTGCCATCCATCTTACTTAAACACTCATCATAAACATCATCATATACCGAATTACCAAATAAACCATCATCATTACCAGCACCTCGAGACATTCATCATTATACCAATCACGTCACCTATTCATGCATCACGCATCATCATCTATCATACCGATACCAATTACCATCTCATTACCCCATACATTACCTATCACCACTCTTCATCAATCATACATGTACCCGATTACCAATACACAATTACCATCCATCTTATTGCGATCATTACACCATATCTCTATATTTTTATTTCTAATCATGTACATGCACTTTATTACCATCATGTTCTTTATTTTTCTTCATTCCATCATTACCATCTTTATGTCCTATTCCCTTACCTATTACTTTATCTCTTTTCACAGTTGTTTCATCCTCAGACCTTTGGCAGCGACGAGCAATGGCTCTCTTCCTAGATTTATTTACGTGTCTTTTGTGAAGTGGAGTGAGCTGTGTTGTTGTTGTGTGGTGTATTTTCCTGTAGAGCTTCTTTCTGTCTAATTGTGTCTTTTCTTTCCCTGCTAATGCGCGTTTGGTATATTTTTTTGTTCTATTGAAACAAACAATTCATTCCTCTTAAAGCCCATTTCAACAGTCCACTGTCGAGATTCTCTCATCCCGTGTTCCTTTTATTTTCCCTCTCGCCGTGTCGCTCTTCTCATGCGGAAGCTGACATCTCACGGGCAACGGCAGAGAAACGCACGGATGGATAACATTAACGGAGTGTAATACGTAGAACTTACTTCTTCTGTCTGTTTGCTTTTCCACTTGGCAGTTTGGTTTCCATGGTAGCTGACTGTGCTGTTCTTCCTCCAGAGGAAGGTGCCGAGTCTGGTTGTTTACTTTCATCGCAGTAATTATTCTCTTCTGCTCGATCCAGCTTGTCGTCATGAGTGGAGGGAGCTTCGAAAATTGCGGCAGCCAGCCAACTTAACCTAATACAACAACCACTTAAACCCTATCCATGCAACAAAACCTTAATTCAACCTACCTTCGGTCATCAACAAACACACTTAAACCCTACCAAAACATCACATCAAAACAATTAAACCCTACCCATCAACAACACATTAAACCCTATCCATTACAACAAAACACATAAACGGCTAATAAACCACTAAGCCTCCCCTACAAACACATTAACCTACCACATACACAATACCTTACCACAAATTAAACCCTACCCATGCAACATACACATCATTACACCTACCTTCACACAATCACATTAAAACCCTACCCATCGTACATTGACTAACATAAATACCAGTCTACAACCATTTTAGAAAAACCCTTACCCATCAACTAACACATTAAATTCCCTATTTGCAGTACACTCATCACCAACACATTAAACCCTACCCATTCAACAATCCCACAATTAGTATCCCCACTTACGCCGGTCCACATTTCAACAAACTCATTAACCCTTAGGCTCATCATTACAACAAGAACATTTAATGAGTCATCGACATTAAGTAAACGCCTACCATTCATGCAACTAACATCAGTTAAGTACCCTACCCATTAAACCATCAAACACATTAAAGCCCTACCTCTTACATAACAACACTTAAGCACCCTATCCGCATGCATCAACACTTACCTAACTCCTTAATACAAACAAACACATTTACACCCTACCCTTTCATCTCAAAACACATTAAACCGCCCTATTCCGCAGGTCATCATAGGACACGATTAAACCTACATCCGCAATGTTTTGTTCTTTACAACTAAACACATAAACCCTACCCATCACAAACACTTAAACCCTTGTTTTAGATTTCCTCCATCGAACAAACACATTAAACCGCGTAATCCCGACATCAAACACATTAAACCATAACCCTATCAATCAAAACAGCATTGCAAACACCCCATTATTCAAAGACGGATAAACTTCCGATCATTTATACACGCTTTAATACAATCCCTACCAATGCTAACATATTGTTAACACCATCAACAACACTTAAACCCTAAACCCATCCAATCAAAACACATTAATCCGTAACCAACGTCACACAACCTTAACACCCTACCCTCATCAAAACACATATAACCCCTACCCATGCACAGAACAATTCAATACCGTCTATCCTCATCCATGAACACCTAAACACGCATACTATCTATCAAAACACGATTTAACCTACCCATTTTCCTACCCTCAAACACAGTTAAACCCTACCCCGATCAACGAATACACCATTAAACCCTACTCCCATCAACTATAACACCATTAATACCCTACCCATACACAATGGCCACTGAACCATACCACGGCCCACACAATCCATCTTCATAGTATGAGAAGATGGTTTGTTTGTATCTATCTCGTTAAGTAAGAGATTTACGAGCATATAAGCTATTCGAACCCCACGCGCTTATGGCGTCTTTAAATTAAAATGTACGATCGTTTGAGCCACTTAAACATGGCTGCAGGACATGGATTGGTGTGGGCAAGGCGTTTTTCTCTTCACTTGAATTGTTAACTCTGCTCTCATACTTTCTGTAAAAGAATACCACAGATGTTTCAGCTTTATGGAAAAGACTTTTTTTGCTCCGATTTCGAATTGGTTCGTACGCATTGTACTTTTCTCATAGGGAACAACATCTACTAACACTATGAGTTTTGCTTTGTGCCCATCACTAAGATACTTTTGATTACAAACCCAAAATGGGCAGCGATTGTAGCCAATTCAAAGGTGGCGTCAACAACCAGTGAGACTGATTTTAAATTGGTGGATGCTCTCTAAATCTCTATATCGGGTTTGGAGTCTTTATATTGATTTAAATTAATCTGGTGGGTGCCTATTTTGGTGACCTGCCTGATCCTCAGTCGTAAACCTCTGATGCTGGATAATCAGATAGTCAGGCCCCTCATAATACACACATACAGACACGCCATGCAAGGGGCGTGTTTAAAACGGGTATTGTTGTAACAAATGGATGCTTAACGCGTCACAGCAACTAGCGAAACCTACACCAACATGATAGGCCTGTCGCTTTCATCTTCTTAAGGGAACCAGCCCAAACTAATGTCTACATGAACGCACACACAACACAACAGACACACAAATTCAGGATACAAAGTCAACTCAACACACAGACAGACACAGAACATCAGACACGAGCGACTATCAGCACAAAACACAAGACACCAAGACGGACGGACATGCACACCAACATCACACACCAACATCAACACATCTATCCACACACACACTCACACTCGCATCAAGCACGGCGGGCCGGGACATACATAGAAGTCATGTATCAAGTCGTCCGGGCCACACACAGAAAACTATTCTTCACTTCTTCAGCCCCGCGTTGGCCGGAGGCGCCCATCGCCAGGCTACCAAGAAGACACACACACACACAAACACACACACACAACACAACCACACAGCACACACACCCACACGACAGCACAGCCCACACACACAGCCACCACAGAGAGAGAGAGAAACATACACATAAACCAAACTACACACATCAAGCCATGGTCTGAAAGAGAACACACTACATCTGTGCAGGAAACACTGTTGTGTTCATAGATAGTACAAAGATTGCTATGCCATAAACACACCAATACAAACCAGTTTGATAAAAATATCTCCTGCACCTATATACACACACACTACACACATAATGGTATGGTCTATTCCCCTGGCTCCCTCCCTCTCTCTCCCTATATGTAGCTACTCCGGTCCATATCTAACAGAGGCCTATAGTGCCTCCCAATCTGCTGTGGGCCAGGGCTGAGAGCTGGGACTAGGGGGACAGGGCAGTGGGTGGAAGGCTACACGCCTCTATATTTGGGCCGGCTAAAAATACCCAGGGAGATTGTGCAAGATGAAGGGGGCAGGGGAAGGTAAAGGATGTGGACTGGGACATGCAGGGCTGAGCTGGTTCGGGCTGTGGTGTGTTGGGGAAGTCTGGTTAGTACGGTGGCTCTGGGTTAGACCAGTAGAGTGAGGAGTCAAGGCTGATGACAGGAAGAGAATTGTGGAGGAGGACAGGGTAGAGTAGTCAATCGACAGAGAGTCTGATTGGAACAGCCACTCCACCCTGTCCATCCCACTAACACAACCCCTTTTCTCTGGATGCTCAGCACTTGACTGGCTATTTTTTGCCACGCTTCACTAAATAAGGCCAGGCAGCGTCGGGGAACAGACGGGCCGTTCAGGGTGGCGCATGTCTGCCGTTCCTACCTGGGTATATAAGCTCCGGGACGGTGGGGGTTTACTCCGATCACGTTGACCTTCCAATCTCTCCCAGAGTTTGTCCATATCGTTTTTCATGACGTCTACTTTTCCACTTTTAATTTCAACATCAATGTTTATGTATTCATCCACTCTTCCAGGTCATCATCAGGAGACAGGCGTGTCCTTCTAAATGTTTTCATTATCTTTTTGTTTTCTTCTTCTGTGATTGGATAGAAACATATATTTTTTTATTCATTGGTACTTTGGAGGACTGATAGAAGCCTGTGTTGTGGTGATCTCTGGATGCACGGTGGCCCTGTGTAATATGATTGACAGAAGCCTGTGTTGTGGTGATCTCTGGATGCACGGCGGCCCTGTGTAATATGATTGACAGAAGCCTGTGTTGTGGTGACCTCCGGATGCACGGCGGCCCTGTGTAATATGATTGGTCACTGTCGAGAAAAAGGGAAAAGGACAAACAGCTGAGAGGTTATACACTTTCTGTCAAAGATTTCATCTCTCCAACATGCCGTTGAGGCAAACTGTAGGTTAGCTTTCTTTCTTTCTCTCTTTCTCTCTTTCTTTCTCTCTTTCTCTCTTTCTTTCTCTCTTTCTCTCTTTCTCTCTTTCTTTCTCTCTTTCTTTCTTTCCTCTACTTATCCTGTCATCTATTGTCTCTTGCTTTCCTCACTCCCTCTTAAAGTCAATCCTCCCTCCTCCTCCCTCCCTCCCTCCTCCCTCCCTCCTCCCTCCTCCTCCCTCCTCCGCTCCTCCTCCTTCCTCCTCCCTCTTCTCGATTGCTCCTCAGTCTGTCAGCACACAGTCACATTCTCTGCTCCTCTTATTTTGATGAGGCTTCTCATCCAACTTGCACTGCAGGTAGGAGGGATTGCGGCTGTGATTGACGCATTGAAGCGCCACATCATCAGTTCATATAAGTCTCTATAAGAAGATTCAAGTCTTTTCATTTTCTATTGGGGCTTTTTGTTGTTGCAGCCCTTCATCCTTGTTTTCGATCCTCTCATCTCTTCTCCCATCGGTGTGAGAGAAACAGCAGCTCCCATGACCTTCCTCTTCTCTTTTCGCAATCCCAAACTCTCAATCGCTGATTCAGCTACAGGGAACAGTCGGACCTGCCTGCCCGCAGCACCGATCGGCCACACCCAGTCCGGAAGCTGCCGCACAGCCACACTGCACGCACCACCCACCAGCCGGACACTGCCTGCAGCAGCACACTGCACGGCCACCCCACGAGCCGGATACTGCCTGCACATACACGCACAGCCCACCCCACCAGCAACCTGCTGCAGCAGCAAACTGCAGGCCCCACCCACCACGAAAGCTGCAGAGCCACACTTGTCACGCCACCACCCACAGCCGACACTGCCTGCAGACCACACTGCACGGCCCACCCCACCAGCCGCACTGCCTGCAGCAGAACTTGCACGGCACCACCGCGACAGCCGAACTGCTGCAGCAGTCACACTGCACAGCCCACCACACAGATACACTACCGGTATGTGCTACCATGTACTTACTCTAGAATTACGTTTACTGTCTCTGTTAATACTTTGCGGTAGCTGTGGTGTGTGTGTGTGTGTGTGTGTGTGTGTGGTGTGTGTGGTGTGTGTGTGTGTGTGTGTGTGGTGTTGTTGTGGTGTGTGTGTGTGTGTGCTGTGTGTTGTTTGTGTGTGTGTGTGTGTGTGGTTGTGTGTGTGTGTGTGGTGTGTTGTCTGATGTAACGCTCAGCTGCTCCGAGCAGTTTGTCTTCTGAACTCCAGTCGGGCTGCTGTCGCTCGCGTCCTCCCTTTGTCAAGTTTGCTTTAGCGTTAGCAGAGAGCTATACAAGCGTGCAGTGTGTGAAACGCCCATTGGATGATTGCCATGTATTCTTCATGCTGAAGAGAGGGATATTTCATGTCAAAGTCGAGGGTATAGAAACAGAAGTAAAACCCGGCAAAGCGAAACTATTTTTTGTCTATAATTGTTCTTCTCTAGTGCATCTCATTTCTTTATTGGGTAAATTTGGACAAATTAGCCTTATATTGCTTCGCTGTTCTTGGGTATTCCGTTTATTCTTCATGAAAGCAACACAGATGGAATCTTATTTGATAAATTGAAATTACTTTCTTATTCACATACTTAATTATTATGTATTTATTTTTAATCACTGGGTTATTTAATGTTGTTCATCGAACAACTGACCTGGTAATTACACTTCCACATGTCTGCACTTGACACAGGCATTCAGTTCTCTAACGGTCCATGGATACCACTGCTCTGAATGGACTACTTGGACTCCTAACAGGACCTGTCGTGGTTTTGCAAGGAGAACAGGTGAGGATCTTTAGTGGTTTCAGAGTGGCTCTGATAACTGGCTGCGTGGGGTTAAATTACAACATGGCATGTGAGGGCATGGGACCGGCCTATCCCCGCATTGACCTAAGTGGGGCTATCTATAGACAGGATAGACCGAATCTGTGGTCGTCACTTTCAAAAGGGAGAGAGAAGGGGTGGGGGGCGGCCGAGGACGCAGGGGAGAGCAGTCCGAGAGAGAGAGGACAGTGGGAGGGAGGAAGGGGAGGGAGAGGAGAGAGAGGGGGAGGGAGAGAGAGAAGAGGCGGGCGGGCGGGCGAGGGCACGAGAGAGAGAGGAGAAGAGAGAGAGAGGAGGAGAGAGAGAGAGGGGCGAAGAGGAGAGACGGAGAGAGAAGAGAGAGAGAGAGAGAGAGAGAGAGAGAGAGAGAGAGAGAGAGAGAGGAGAGAGAGAGCAGAGAGAGAGAGAGAGAGCGGGAGGAGAGAGAGAGGGAGAGAGAGAGAGAAGAGGGAGAGAGAGGGAGAGAGAGAGGGAGAGAAGAGAAGATGAGGGAGGAGAGAGAGGGGGGGAATGGAATTGCAATTGAACATTGAGCAAGGAGGTGAAGGGGTAGCCCCCCCCCAGGTTCAAACTGGACAGAACCTCTACCAGCACGGCGACCGCACCGGCTCACTGTCCTGTCGCTGAGCGTCTGAGTGCCCGTCGACCCACAGGTTCCTGGTCTGGATATTGGAAGGGGAGATCGGGTGACAGGTGCTCTGCCGGTTAGGGGATATCATCCATTCCTAACAAGCAAGGCTGTATTGAAAGCTGAAAATCTGAAATCTCTGCCAGACACTCCTCCTATCAGGGTTGGGATTTAATATACTCTCTATCTACTTCCAAATCACCTGCTTAATCCTTGTGAAAACATTGAGACACAGCTGGTTCTGTCCAAGAATCATTTCAACAAATAGAGGTGAAATTTTCAGGTTCATTCTGAATAAGCTTGGACAAGTGGAAAGTGGAGTCTGATTCTGAGCATCGGCTCGTCCACTCTTCCCTGTATCTGTTTTGACTAGGAGAGCCCCCCCCCCCCCACCGTCCACTCTTCCTGTAATCTGTGGTTTTTTTGACTAGAGAGCCCCCCCCTACCGTCCACTCTTCCTGTAATCTGTGGTTTTGTACTAGAAGAGC
>NW_019943583.1:23064-27375 GCF_002910315.2 Salvelinus sp. IW2-2015
CAAGAGAGAGATTTTTTTGACTAGAAAGCCCCCCCCCACCCCTCGGCCGGTCACGTCTTCCCTGTAAATGCTGTGTTTTGACTAGAGAGCCCCCCCCCCTGCCGTCCACTCTTCCTGTACTCTGTGTTTTGACTAGCGTTCCCCCCCACCGTCCACTCTTTTCTGTAATCTGTGTTTTGACTAGAGAGCCCCCCCGCCACCGTCCACCTCTTCCTGTATTCTTGTGTTTTGACTAGAGAGCCACCCCCATCCGGTCCACTCTTCCTGTATTCTGTGTTATTGACTAGAGAGCCCCCCCCCACCGTCCACTTCTTCCTGTATTTCTGTTGTTTGACTAGAGAGCCCCCCCCCCATACCGTCCACTCTTCCTGTAATCTGTGTTTTGACTAGAGAGCCCCCTACCGTCCACTCTTCCTGTAAATCTGTGTTTTTGACTAGAAGAGCCCCCCCCTACCGTCCACTCTTCCTGTAATCTGTGTTTTGGCACTAGAGAGCCCGCCCGCCCACCCAACCACATATTCTCAGGCCTGCAGGACCCTGTGCAGAGGACTAATTGGCGCTAGGGTTTGCAGACCGGGACTCATGCCTGGCAGAGCCCTGGTTCAAGGACTACAAGTGGCAGGTTGAGACCGGCTGAGACACATAGAACAGGGTGGTGGATGGGTAAGGAGTGATACAGTTACTATCCCAGTCCCAGGCCATGCTGATTTTCCAACCATAAGGCATTCAATGGTGGATGTTGGGTGGGTGGAGGGGGGGGTGGGGGGGGCGACGACGACAGTGGAGTAAGAGAGAGAGTGGAGAGAAGCAATGTGATTTATTGGGTAGACTTTTAGTTGAATTACTGGGCGGGCTTGGCTAATGTACGCAGCAGTCCTGTAGAAGCAGGATCCCACCGTGAAGATTCTGACAACACTGCACTTCCACACTGTATACTAATGAACATACAGTATTTGTCTCTGGGGAGGTGAGGTACACTGGATATGGTAGGTGAGGTTATGTGTAACACATTTACATTACCTACACTCCCCCTTTCTCTTTCTCCACTTCCTACTCCTCTTCCTCCTCCTCTTCCTCCTCCTCTTCATAATCCTCTTTCTCCTCCTCTTTTCTCATGTTCTTCCTCCTCTTCGTCCTCCTCCTCCTCTTCCTCCTCATCCTCATCATCTTCATCCTCCCATTCCTCCTCATCTTCCTCCTCATCTTCCTCCTCATCTTCCTCATCATCTTCATCATTCCATTCCTCCTCATCTTCCTCCTCCTCTTCCTCATCATCTTCCTCATCATCTTCATCCTCCCATTCCTCCTCCCCTTCCTCCTCCTTTTACTCCTCTTCATCCTCCCATTCCTCATCCTCTTCATAATCATCTTCCTCCTCCTCCTCTTCCTCATCATCTTCATCATCCCATTCCTCCTCATCTTCCTCCTCCTCTTCCTCATCATCTTCCTCATCATCTTCATCCTCCCATTCCTCCTCCAATTCCTCCTCCTTTTCCTCCTCTTCATCCTCCCATTCCTCATCCTCTTCATAATCCTCTTTCTCCTCATCATCTTCCTCCTCCTCTTCATCATCCTCATCTTTCTCCTCCTCTTCCTCCTCCTCTTCATCATCCAAATCATCATCTTCCTCCTCCTCTTCTTCTTCCTCCTCTTCATCATCCTACTCTTCCTCATCCTCTTCATCCTCCTCCTCCTAGCTGCTCTTCTCTTTCATGCCAGTTGTTGCATTCCCACTTTCTTCTAAGAACAGTGTAGACAACAGCCTATCCCTCTGCCAGTACATTTCAGTTTCCAAATAGTTATTATTTATCCATTTAGTCTGGAACCGTAGATACAGTTGTAAACACATTTAATTACAACATATGCCTTAAAGATGTGTTTTAAACATTTTCTATAATATCAGACATTAGTTTTGAAAGTAGCACTCATGAGCCAAAACGGGTCCCAGAAAATTGTGCATAATTGTGTACTTCATAAACAATATGTTACGAATTTATTCATGCTTTATGATCCCGTTCAATCTCTTTAAGATAAGAATAATATCTACTGAATTAGACAGTGCATTCAATTTCCCTCCCTGAGCTTCAGTCCTCCATGTGATGTTTAGTGACTCCATGATGTTTCAGCCCCATGATGCTCCTCTGAGCGACCTCTAGGAGAGGTGCTGGAAATATTTGTCATGGCTAATGGCCGCCGCTCACAGGTAAAGACGCTTCCTGGAAGTTTGGCCCCCACTGTGGTGGAGGAGAGCAGTGCATGTTGGGTCGTCAATTATGGTGGCGGCTGTTTCTTCTTATGGTAACTCATTTACACTAGAAACAGCACAGGTACATCTACCTACCTTCCCCCCATCTATCACACAGGTACCCCCTCTCTCTCTCTATATATATATATATACCTCTCTACAGCACAGGTACCCTCTCCCTCTCTCTCTGTGTCTCTCTCTCTCTGTGTCTCTCTCTCTCTCTCTCTGTGTTCTCTCTCTCTGTGTCTCTGTCTCTCTCTCGTCTCTCTCTGCTCTCTCCCATCTGTTCTCTTCTCTGTGTCTCTCTCTCTCTCTCTCTGTGTCCTCTGTCTCTCTCTCTCTGTCTCTCTCTCTTCTCTCTCTGTGCTCCTCTGTCTGCTCTGTGTGTCTCTCTCCTTCCTCTCTCGTCTCTCTCTCTCTCTCTCTCTCTCTCCTCTGCTCTCTCTCTCTCTCTCTCTCTCTCTCTCTCTCTCTCTCTCTCTCTCTCTCTCTCTCTCTCTCTCTCTCTCTCTCTCTCTTCCTGTCGCCATTGTCTCTGTCATGTCTGTCACTGAATCAGGGATTTATCAACCAGTGGTCTGTAGGGAAATCCAGGCAGAGTAATTGGTGTTCACCATCTGACAACACAAATATACACTCACACGGGCACACAGACACACACACGGCAACAGGCGCGGGCGCGCGAGCACACACGCGCACACACACACACACACACACACACACACACAACACAACACACCACACACACACAACACCAATATGTTTACTGAACACCCCTCCCAGAACCCTATCATCAGAAGACTGACGTTAACATTGCTTCCATTCGTTAAACCTGCAAGTCAGCCTTTCTGCATTTGGTATTGATCTGAAGGGACGGGGGTGGTGGTGGGGGGGGGGGGGGGCTTCTGGATCAGGGAGGAGGCTAACGGCAGGGGGCAGGGGGTCTCAGGTAAATGGGGTTCACTCAGCTAACAAGGCAACTGCAGACACATGCACATGCACATGCCCACACACAACTCACACACACACAACACACACACACCACACACAACACAACACACACACACACACACACACACACACACACACACACACACACACACAAAATGCACACATTTACACAAATGTGCCAAACCCCCTATACATGAATGTTCTATACAGTAATGTATCTATACAGTATGTACGAATCTAATACAGTAACGTATGTATACAGTAATGTAAGTATATATACAGTAATGTACCTATACAGTGATATACAGTATCTATACAGTAATGTATCTATACAGTAATGTTAACCTATTACAGTAATGTACAGTATACAGTATGTAAGTATCTATATAGTAATGTATATAATACAGTATGTACAGTATCTATACAGTATTACAGTATTTACAGTAATGTACAGTAATCTATACAGTAATGTACGCGATACAGTGATTACAGTATATATACAGTAATGTATTAATACAGTAATGTACAGTATCTATACAGTAATGTACAGTATATATACAGTAATGTACCTATACAGTAATGTACATCTTATACAGTAATGTACAGTATCTATACAGTAATGGTATAGTATCTATACAGTAATGTACATTATCTATACAGCAATGTACAGTATCTATACAGTAATGTAACAGTAATCTATACAGTAATGTACCTATACAGTAATGTACAGTATTTCTATACAGTAATGTCCTATACAGTAACGTATCTAATACAGTAAATGTATCTATACAGTAATGTACAGTTATCTATACAAGTAATGTATCTATACAGTAATGTACATAGTGTCTATACAGTAACGTATCAATACAGTAATGTAGTCTATACAGTATGTACAGTATCTATAGTCAGTAATGTACTATCATAGTTAATGTATCTATACAGTAAATGTTACAAGTGGTCTATACAGTAACGTAATCGTATACAGTAATGTACAGTATCTAACAGTAATGTACAGTATCTATACAGTAAGTATCTATTACATACAGTAATGTACAGTGTCTATACAGTAACGTAATCTATAACAGTAACGAAGGTATCTAGTAACAGTATATGTA
>NW_019943583.1:36020-38582 GCF_002910315.2 Salvelinus sp. IW2-2015
CAGTGAGTTTACAGTAAGAGCGCACAGTGAGTTTACAGTAAGAGAGCACAGTGAGTTTACAGTAAGAGAGCTCATTGAGTCTAGAGTAAGAGAGCTCAGTGAGTTTACAGTAAGATAGCACAGTGAGTTTACAGCAGGAGAGCACAGTGAGTTTACAGTAAGAGAGCTCATTGAGTTTAGAGTAAGAAAGCTCAGTGAGTTTACAGTAAGAGAGCACAATGAGTTTACAGTAAGAGAGCACAGTGATTTTACAGTAGGAGAATACGGTGAGTTTACAGTAAGAGAGGTCATTGAGTCTAGAGTATGAGAGCTCAGTGAGTTTACAGTAAGAGAGCTCAGTGAGTTTATAGTAAGAGAGCACAGTGAGTTTACAGTAAGAGAGCTCAGTGAGTTTACAGTAAGAGAGCTGATTGAGTCTAGAGTAAGAGAGCTCAGTGAGTTTATTAATAGAGTAGGATAGAAATATAGTAGACTAGAGTATATAGAGTGAGGATAGATATTAGTAAGACTAAGAGTATAATCAGAGAGGATAGAATATAGTACAGTAGAACAGAGTAGAATATAAAAGATCATTATATATACATTATGAAAATAGAGTGGAGTAGAAATGAGTAGAATAGAGTAGAGTAGAGTAGAATAGAATATAAGTAGAGTAGAGTAGAATAAGTAGAATAGAATAGAGTAGAGTAGAGTAGATTAGAATATATGTAAGAGTAGAGTAGAGTAGAATAGACATACTAGTAGAGGTGAGTAGAATATAAAGGAATATAGTAGAATATTTAGAATATAATAAGAGTAGAGTAGAATGATAGAGTAGAAAAGAGTAAGAATAGAGTAGAATATAAGTAGAATATAATAGAGTAGAGTAGAATATAATAGAATAGAGTAGACTATAGTAGAATATAATATGAGTAGTAGAAAATAACTAATAGAGGGAGTAGGAAAAGAGTAGAAATAGATAGAATATAATAGAGTAGAGTAGAAATATAATAGAAAAGAGTAAAGAATAATAGTAGAATATAATAGAGTAAGAGAATAGAGTCGAGTAGAAAAGAGTAGCGAAAGAGGTCTATATAGAAGAAGCGAGTAGAATATAGTAGATATAAGAACGAGCAGAGTAGAATAGAGTAGATAAGTAAATATAGTAGCGTAGAATAGTGGTAGAATCCTCCTAGAGAGCACATCTTGAGACATAAATCACCGGGAATTAAAGAGATGTCCTGTCTGTGTCTTGTGTTGAGGTGGCATAACATTACATTAGCCCACTACACTGCTATGGGTCACTCAACGCTGTGCAATCGCTCACATGATATCACATACCCACCCTTTCTCCTACGTATAGTTAGTGTAGTGGTGCGTGTAGTGTAGTTCGTATGTAGAGTATGTTAGTGTAGTGGTTTGTAGTGTAGTGTAGTGTAGTGTGGTGTGGCCGTGGCGTGCGGTGGCGTGGTGTGGCGTGGCGTGGCGTGCGTGGCGTATGTGCTAAGTGTAGTGTAGTGTAGTGTAGTGTGGTATGGTGTAGTATAGTGTAGTGTAGTGGTATATAGTGTAGGTTGTAGTGTAGTTAGTGTAGTCGTAGTGTAGTATAGTGTCATATTAGTGTATGTATAGTGTAGGTGTAGTGTTAGAGTAGTATAGTGGTGTAGTGTTAAGAGTCGTGTAGGAGTAGTGTCAGTTACGTGTAAGTCATATGATGTGTAGTGTGTGTAGTGTAGCTGTAGTGGTAGAGTAGTGTACGTGGTATATTAGTGGTAGTGTACTGTAGTGTAGTGTAGTTTATTTGTGTAGTGTATGTAGTGTAGTTGTAGTGTGTAGTGTAGTGTGTGTAGTGTTAGTGTAAAGTTAGTGTAGTTGTGGATATGGTGTAGTATAGTGTAGTAATAGTGGTAAGTGTAGAGTAGTGGTAGAATGGTGTAGTGTAGTGTAAGTGTAGTTGGTATATTTTATGTAATGTGTAGTGTAGTGTAGTAGTGTAGTGTAGGTGTAGTGTAGAGTAAGTGTAGAGTGTGTAGTCTGGGTGTAGTGTAAGTGTAGTGTAGTGGTATATTGTGTAGGTGTAAGTGTAAGTTATTTAGTGTAGTGTAGTGTAGGTAAGTGTAGTGTAGTGTGTAGTGTGTATGTAGTGTAGTGTAGTGTAAGTGTAGCTGTAGTGTGGTGTAGAGTAGTGTAGTGTACGTGTCAGAGTAGTGTAATGTGGTAGTGTAGGTGTAGTGAGTAGTGTGTGTATAAGTAGATAGTGTAGTGTAGTGTAGTTATTGGGTGTAGTATAGTGTAGTATAGTGTTAGTGTAGAGTAGTGTAGACGTAGTGTATTATGGTGTAAGTGTAGTGTAGTGGTAGTGTGGTGTAAGTGTAGTGAGTATAGTGTATGTAGTGGTATATAGTGTAGTGTGAGTGTAAGTGTAGGTAGTGGTAGTGTAGAGTAAGTGTAAGTATGGTGTAGTGTAGTGTGGTGTAGTGTTGGTTTGTGTAGTGTGTGGTGGTGTGGTGTAGGTAGGGTAAACCCTCACACAACAGCCATCTAACAAAACAGATTAAAACCTCCAACACAAAACACTTCGTC
>NW_019943583.1:38607-61929 GCF_002910315.2 Salvelinus sp. IW2-2015
GTCTCTCTCCCTACTCTCTCAGTCTTCTCTCTCCCTCCTCTCTTGTCTCGCTCTCTCTCTCTCTCTCTGGCTCTCTCCCTCTCCTCTCGGTCTTCTCTCCCTCTCTCGGGTCTCTCTCCCTCATCTCTTGTCTCTCTCCTTTCTCTCTCTCCCTCTCTCTCGTTTCCTTCCTTTTCCTCCCTCTTCTCCCGGTTCTCGTCTCTCCTCTCTCTCGTCTCTCTTCCCTCTTCTCTTTCTCTCTCTCCCTCTCTCTCGGGTCCTCTCATCCCTCTCTCTCGGCTGCTCTCTCTGCTCCTTCTCTCATTTCTCCTTCTCTCGCCTCTCTCTCGGTCTCTCTTCTCTCCCTCACATGACGTTATCTCTCATTTCAATTCAATTCAATTTAAGGGGCTTTATTGGCAGGGAACATATGTGTTATGTGAATAAACATCAACGTTTTTACAGTTACCATTTACACTGACAGGGGTTGACAAGAATAAATGAATTTCTAATGTCATTATGTGCAACATAGTTAAAGAACAAAATCTCTCTCTCTCCTCTCTCTCTCTCCCTCGGTCTTCTCTTATCTCTGATCTTCTGTCTCTTGTCTCTGTCTCTCTGTCTTCTGTCTCTCTGTCTCTCTGTCTCTCTGTCTCTCTGTCTCTCTGTCTTCTCTGTCTCTCTCATTTCTCTCATTCCTCTCTGTCTCTCTCTGTCTCTCTCATCTCTCTCTGTCTCTCTGTCTGTTCTGTCTCTCTCTCTCTCTCTCTCTCTGCTCAGATACTACTCTGACCATGCACCCCTTTCTCTTTAAAATGTACTGTCTGTAGAGCGCTGTTCTGTAGGGTGACCTATCTGGTAGGGTGACTGTCTGTAGGGTGACCTGTCTGTTAGGGTGAGCCGCTGACCTGTCTGTAGGGTGACCTGTTCTTGTAGGGTGACCTGTCTGTAGGGCGACCTGTCATGTAGTGGTGACCTGTCTGTAGGGTTGACCTGTTGTAGGGCGACTGGTCTGTAGGGTGACCTGTTCTATAGGTGACCTGTCGTAGGGTGACCTGTCTGTAGGCGACCTGTCTGCTACGGCGACTTTCTATAGGGTGACCTGTTCTCTAGGGTGACCTGTCTTAGGCGTGAGCCTGTCTGTAGGGGACGTTGTTAGGCGACCTGTCTGGAGGGCGACCTGTCTGTAGGAGAGGACCTGTCGTTAGGGAGACCTGTCTGTAGGAAGCGACCTGTCTGCATAGGTGACCTTTCTGTAGGCGACCTGTCTGTAGGGCGACCTGTCTTGTAGGGGACCTGTCTGTAGGGGCGACCTGTCTGTTAGGGTGACCTGGTCTATAGGAGGTGACCTGTATGTAGCGGTGACCTGTCTATAGGGTGACCTGTCTGTAGAGCGACCTGTCTGTTAGAGCGACCTGTCTGTAGGGCGACCTGTCTGTAGGGTGACCTGTCTATAGAGCGACCTGTCTGTAGAGCGACCTGTCCTGTAGGGTGACCTGTCTGTAGGGCGACCTGTCTATAGAGCGGACCTGATCTGTAGAGCGACCTGTCTGTAGGCGACCTGTCTGTAGGGCACCGTCTGTCTAGAGCGACCTGTCTGTAGGGCGACCTGTCTGAAGGGTGACCTGTCTATAGGGTGACCTGTCTGTAGGGTGACCGTCTGTAGGTGACCTGTCTATAGGGTGACCTGTCTGTAGGGTGAACTGTCTGTAGGTGGACCTGTCTGTAGAGCGACCTGTATTAGGGTGACCTGCTCTGTAGGGCGACCTTCAGAGGGCGCCTTTCTATAGGGTGACCTGTTGTAGGAGCTGTCTGTAGTAGGGCCTGCTGTAGGGTTGACCTGTCTGTAGGGCGACCTGCTCTGTAGGGTGGACCTGTCTGTAGGGCGACCTGTCCTGTAGGGAACCTGTCTGTAGGGTGACCTGTCTGTAGAGCGACCTGTCTGTAGGCGCGACTATGTCTGTAGTGCGACCTGTCCTATAGGGCGACCTGTCTGTAGTGCGACCTGTCTATTAGGGCGACTGTCTGTAGGGCGACCTGTCTGTAGGGCGACCTGTCTGTAGGGCGACCTCTGTCTGTAGGGCGACCTGTCTGTAGGGCGCGACCTGTCTGTAGGGCGACCTGTCTGTAGGGTGACCTGTCTGTGGGCGACCCTGTACCTGCTGTAGGGTGAACCTGTCTGTAGGGCGACCTTTCACTGTTCAAATCAACCTTCACTGGCCACAATAAATTGTCCTTTCGCATCAACATACTATGGGCACCCCCTCACACACAACATACAGTACACTGTAAACTCACTGTGCCCTCTACTGTTAAACTCACTGTGGGTCTCACTTACTGTAAAACTCACTGTTGCTCACCTTACTGTAAACTCACTGAGCTCTCTCTTACTGTAAAACTCAATGAGCTCTCTTACTGTAAACTCACTGTGCTCTCTTACTGTAAACTCACTGAGCTCTCTGTTACTGTAAACTCACTGAGCTCTGCTTACTGTAAACACACTGAGCTCTCTTACTGTAAACTCACTGTGTTCTCCTACTGTACTCTAGTCTACTATATTCTATCCTACTCTATTATACTCTAGTCTACTATATTCTATCCTACTCTATTCTACTCTAGTCTACTATATTCTACTCTACTCTATTATGTTATATTATATTCTACTCTATTCTATTCTACTCTCTTCTACTCTATTCTACTCTACTCTATTATGCTCTATTCTGCTCTATTCTACTCTATTATTCTCTACTATATTCTAACCTACACTATTCTACTCTACTATATTCTACTCTATTATTTTCTGCTCTACTCTACTCTATTCCACTCCATTCTACTATATTCTAATCGACTCTACTATATTCTATTCTACTCTCTTCTACTCTATTCTATTCTACTCTATTCTATTCTACTATATTCTATTCTATTCTACTCTATTCTATTATATTCTGCTCTATTCTATTCTACTATATGTTATTCTTCTCTACTATATTCTATTCTACTCTGCTCTATTCTACTCTATTATATTCTGCTCCATTCTATTCTACTATATTCTATTCCACTCTACTCTATTCTACTCTATTCTACTCTATGCTGCTCTACTCTACTCTACTCTATTCTGCTCTACTCTACTTAATTCTACTCTACTCTATTCTACAGTATTATACTCTACTCTACTCTACTCGATTCTACACTACTCTATTCCACTCTACTCTACTCTATTCAACATAAATCTACTCTATTCTACTCTACTCTATTCTGCTCTTCTCTTTTCTACTCTACTCTATTCTAGTCTATTCTATTCTACTCTGCTCTATTTAACTATATTCTGCTCTACTCTACTCTAATTTATTAGAGTCTATTCTACTCTACTCTATTCTACTTTATTATAGTCTATTCGACTATATTCTATTCTACTTCATTTTACTCTATTCTACTATACTGTACTCTATTGGCCCTCCAGATCGATAGCTCAAACAAAACACTGCTCTATCTTTCTGTAGGATTTAAAACAACTCCCATTCCTGGGGTTACAGGGGAATGCGTACTCTGTTGACATCACAAACAACCACGCGATCGATTTAGTAGTTATTTGTTGTCAGTGTATAGTCTTCCGTAATGTGCACATTTTCCAGGCTGGACTTCCTGTAGTGAGACCTTGGACATTGATATTCTATTGCTCCTAGCACCAGTGGAGTCTTGTCTCCAAGAAGAGGGATGAGGGATGACCTTTCCCAGAATGCATTGCCAGTCACACTAACAACCCTAGATCAGTCAATCAAATAGTCCTTGATAAGATATCCTGGTCGATATTTTTTTGTTGTTGGAGTAATCCACAATGTTCTCAGAGAAAGACTGCAAATCGTCTCTGAATATATGAGATGTTACATCAATCAGAAAAGTGGCTACGCTCTGTGACATCATAGTAGCAAAAGTTTAATTACTGAATGACCATAGTCCTGAGCCTTGTCACCTCTCCATTATATAATTACGTGGAACTGACCATAGTTCCTGAACCTTGTCACCTCTCCATTATGATAATTACTGACATGACCATAGTCTGACCTTGTAACCTCTCCATTATTTAATTACATGAATGACCATAGTCCTGAACTTGTCACCTCTCCATTATATAATTACTGAGATGACCATAGTCCTGATATACCTCTCCATGATATAAATTACTGAATGACCATAGTCCTGAACCTTGCACCTCTCATATATAAATTACTGAATGACCATAAGTCCTGAACCTTGTCACCTCTCCATTATTATAATTTACTGAATGACCATAGTCTGACCTTGTCACCTCTCCATTATATTAATTACTGAATGACCATAGTCTGAACCTTGTCACTCTCCATTATTATCAATGACTGAACTGACCCATCAGTCTCTGAACCTGTTGCTCACCTCTCCATTATTTTAATTACTGAATGACCATAGTCCTGACACCTTGTCACTCTCCATATTATAATATAGAATGACCATAGTCCTGAACCTTGTAACCTTCTCCATTATTTAATATATACTGAATGACCATAGTCCTGCCTTGTCACCTCTCCATTATTTAATTACTGAATGACCATAGTCCTGAACCTTGTAACCTCTCCATTATATAATTACCTGAATGACCATAGTCCTGCCTTGTCACCTCTTCCATTATTTAATAATTACTGAATGACCATAGTCCTGAACCTTGTTACCTCTCCATAGTGTTTAATAACTGAATGACATAGTCCTGAACCTTGTCACCTCTCATTATTTAATAACTGAATGACCAATATCCTGAACCTTATGTCCACCTCTCTTTTAGACTAATAGCTATCCTGCCCTGTCTCTCCTATAATACTATGAATGACCATAGTCCCTGAAACCTTGGTTACTTCTCGCTCTATATAATTACTCTGAATGACCATAGTCCTGAACACTTTTTGTCACTCAATCCATTATTTAATAACTGAATGGACATAGTCCTGAACTTGTTACCTGTTACCTCTTTTCATATATTTAATTACTGAATGACCATAGTCCTGAACCTTGTCACCTCTCCATTATATAATTACAGTCAATTAGTCAATCTTCCATTACACGGCTGTGATGAGAGACCGTGAGACGTCTGATCTGATCAAACCATTGATCAGAGAGGAGACACCGGCTGCACAATCTAAGAAAATAACTAGGAAGATTTCTCATGCCAGTGCAATTACAACTGACATTTTGAATTGTTTAATAACTCAACTGAAGCTCACTAAAAACATCCAGCGTTTAACCCCCTATGTGGGACCATCGCATCATCCGGCTGTATCCCGGCAGGCAATGTCAGGGGCTCAGGTCTCTCTCTGGCCCAGAGCAGCCCATCGTTTCCCCTCCCCCTCTCTCCACTCCTCGGGCCGTGTCCATCGGCCTGAACACTAGAATAGGGATCCATGCTGAGGTGATTTGTTTCAATCAATTAAACCGACATCCGCTTGTATTAAACTCCAATAACCCCGTCCGTACCTCACACAGCTCTCTCTCTCTCTGCAGAAAAACGGTAGTCATAGAACAGAACAAGAGCTCTCCATTTCACACGGGATACATCATTAACTATTCATTATTTTAGATCATAAACACATTTTATTTTTTCTCAAAGTACAATTTAGGTTGAGATTCCTATTGTGTTTTTGTAATAATTAATTCAACGTGGGATAAATGAAATGTAACAACGTGGATAGAAAACAGGTCCACGGATTAGAAGAGCCCATAGGCTATTGTTTTGAATGTTTATGTGAGGGGGGAAAGTGTAGGCCTACAGTATGCTGGTAGAACAGCGTATAGTTCAAGTCCCCAGAATAGTCCACAGCTTGTAATGATGTTCAGTACAGATCCTGGTCATTACTCCGCAGCGTGAACCAGCTATGCTAACTGGAAATGAACACGTGGGCTAATTACAATTCAGTGGAGCTGCAAGAGGAAGTCTTTAAAGGAACGAGGTCATTCTGATGGCAGACAACTTCCTCTCTAAAGGAACGAGGTCATTCTGATGGGCAGGACAACTTCCCTCTAAAGAATCGAGTCTATTCTGAGGCAGACAAGCTATCCATCTCTCAAAGGAACGAGTCATTCTGAATGAGCAGAGACAACTTCCTCTTCTAAAAGGAACCCGAGGTCATTCCTGATGGCAGACAACATTCCTCTCTAAGGAACAGCATCGATGGACACGTCACTAAGGACAGTCATTCTGATGGCAGACACACTTCACTCTCGTAGAGAACGAGTGTCATTCTCCGAATGGCAGGACAACATCCTTTTGGCGATGTCCGGGTTGGTGAAAATGTCTGACCCGACACACACGCCAACGCCACACCAACCACACACACCACCACAACACACACACACCACACACAACACATCACACACACACCACACAACACACACACACACACTACACACACACACACCACACACACACACACACCACAACACACACACCACACACAACACAACAGGACAGACAGACGACCAGAACAGACAGACAGACAGACAGACAGACAGACACAGTACAGAGCAGACAGACAGGACAGACAGACAAGAAACAGACAGAGCAGGACAGACAACACAGACGTAGACAGACAGACAGACAGATCAGACAGACAGACGACACGACAAACACACATACACACCACACACACACACACCACACACACACAACAACACACACACACACACACACCACAACAACACACACATACACACACACACCACCACACACACACACACACACACGACACACACTCGACAACACTAATTAAATTCACACACAAACTGCAGAATGAAAAAAAAAACACAATTAATTACATAGCAAAGTTATTAGTTGTCTCTGATCATTAATCGTAACACAGAACCTCTGTTTGAAATAAAGTCAAACATTATCTGATAGCCATCTGTATTATATAACTATATGCTATTATTTGTGGGGGAAGCGGAATGCAACTATAATACAGTCATTAGAAGAAAACCCAAGATAAACAAAGACGTATAGAATCCCAAATATTAAATGTTTCCCAATACAGAGATTATGTTCTAAAGACGACTATTCTGCTGATATTAACTTATCTGAGCAAACGTGAGCTATGAGTGTCTAGCTCCATTTATCTGAATGCTGACTATTCTCTAATTCATACAACCCTCCCCATTCCCTCTTGCAAGCACATGGCTATATGAGGAATAGCAACGGGAGGAATGGTATTTCTCAGAGTCAATATGAGCAGATGTTTAGGGTTAATCCTGTGATTAGAAGTAAATCTCAGTCTGAATGTAGTCTGAAATATAATTGAGAAGAGGTAAAGCAGGCGAGCGGAGACAAGGCTTCTATAACCTCGCTTAAGCTAGAGAAGCCTAGATGGCTGCTAAAGGTCTGAGAATCCTGAACACTTTCCCTTTGGTTTTGCTTGATCTGGTGTTTTCCTGTTGGGTGTGTATGTGATGTGTGGCTGTGAGTGTGGATTGTGTCGTTGGTTGTTATGCTGTGTGTCGTAGTGTGTGTGTGTGGTGTGTGGATGTGTGTCTCGTGATAGCGTAATTCCTCCCGCTGGTCCGCTCCATAAAGCAGTGATAATTGTGTTGTAGTTGTGAGTTGTACCTGCAGACACTGCCGGCTGCTGGAGACCAGGAGAGATGATGCGGGCGTGGAGAAGCTGTGGGGGAGAGGGAGAAAGAGGAAGGCGATGAGAGCGGGGGGAGTACGTGAGAAACGGGGACAACAGAGGAAAAGCAGAGGGGACGAGGGGGGAAGAGAGCAATAAACTATAAGCAGAGAGAGTAGGGAGGGGATGAGAGAGGAAGAGAGAGGACAGGGAAGGAGATGAGGGATGTAGAGACGGAGAGGAGGAGAGAGAGGAGGAGAGGGAGCAGAGAGGCAGGAGGTGAAGGAGGGAGATGGTGGGAGATGACGAGAGGAGAGGAGAGAGAGAGATGGAGGAAGGGCATGAGTGAGAGAGAGGCGAGTCGGAGGAGAGAGAGTGAGGAGAGTGGACGAGGAGGAGTGAGAGATGGGAGAGAGAGGAGGGGGAGAGGAGAGCAGGGAGGAGAGGGAGAGAAGAGGGAGAGGAGGAGAGGAGCAGGACGAGAGGAGAGGCGAGAGGAGGAGATGTGAGGAGGAGAGGAGGAAAAGAAGAGGGAAGGGAGAGCAAGAGGGAGGGGCGAGGAAGGCGATAAGGGTGAGGAGGAGGACGAGGAGGGAGGTAAGGAGAGAGGGAGGAGAGGCGAGAGACCGATGGGAGGGAGGAGATGGTGAGGACGAAGGAAGAGGCGGGAGGAAGGAGAGAGGGAGGAAGGAAGGAGAGGAGGATGGGGGAGGAGGAGATTGGTGAGGAGAGAGGAGAAGGGGAGGGAGGAGGGAGAGAGGAGAGGGGGGAAAGAGAGAGAGGGGAGTGAGCGAGAGGCGGCAGGAGAGGAGAGGGGGAGGAGGAGAGGGGCAGGAGAGGGGGAGGAGAGGAGAGGCAGTTGAGAGGAGCAGACAGCCAGCATCCCTGATCAGACACTTCTTTAAGTGCACATGTATTTCAGGAGGAAAGGAGAGGAGTGAAGCATCAAGGAGAGCCTGGTTAGGATTCCACTGCCTCAGGGCACTTCTGTCTTGGGCCAATCAACTACCTAAACATGTCTCATGTCTCAACCGCTCTCTGTTCTCTCTGAGCTCTAGGCTGAAGCTAACACAGAGCAATACAATTGAGGTAATCGGTTTCCTAAAATGTTTAAAGTTAAACGTTGCATTTGAGTGATGGTAAATTCTAGTTCCAAAGTAAGGTGGACTTTGCTAAGCACAAACATTTCAAGTATTGTAACTTATACTTATTAAATGAGTGACTAGTTAAACTAAATCAATAAGTTGAAGTGAACACGAAATAATATGTTTAAGTATAGAGAAATCCAAAATAACTACGTTGATTTACATTTATTATACATGTACCTTACTACAAAAAACTGCATTTGTATTAGTCATATGAAGGTAGATATCCCTCTTGCTCACTTCAACTATTTAAGTTTCCTCAAATTGTTGGGAGTGGCCAGAATAGTTTTACAGTGTGGTAGTGCAGTACAGTGGTAGAATCTGTATTGGCCAGGTGCTACAGGAGCAGCAACAGCAGCTACAGCAGTAGTAACCGTGGGAGTAGTATTAACATGAGTGGGAAGGAGAGTGGCTTGAGTTATGAGGATGATTGCAGTCAGGATCCCACTGGTTTGGCTGTGGCCTACAGGCCAGCCGGATGGACAGACGGCCAGGCTGAGGGCCTTGTTAATGGAGAAGTACAAAGAGACTGTGTGGGTCTGCTCTGGGCTGTTATGGGGGGAAAATAGCGCTGGACTGAAGCGCAGAGCAGAGAAGAGCGGCAAGCCCAGGGCCCAAGGTCCCTGAAGGACACTTGAAGGTGAGAGGGAAAGGAAGGACTGTGGGGAAGGACAGAAGTGGGGTGGAGCCAGAGAGTAGAGTTATAGGGAAAAACATCAAAACACACAGGATTGGATCAATGAGAGACCCTCGGGAATACACAGTGGTGTTTGTGTTTAAGTAGTATTCCTGTGTGTTAGTATGCATCTTCGTGGGTATTTGTGTTTGTTTTAATAATTTATATTTTGGGAGAAACTTTTTTAATGTTAGTTCACCCACAGGCCTTTTGTTGTTGTTGTTGAAAGTTTGAGAACCAAACACCTGATTCTATCAAAGCTTTTTCCAAAATGCTCTGGCTCTGTCAGTAGGTAGCTAATGCAACATTGGACAACATTTTGTCCCCTCATTTATTCTCATACCTTACTTTGCTAGGAACTATTTTTAAGTGTCTGACTTATTTTTTTGCCTTATCATACAATACTCTGTCTCAAGGAGCTGTTACGGTGACTGTATTATCGCCACACCGGCGGTCAGGAGTCATGATGGCTGTCAAATCCCACGTGACCGTTTAGTCACTGTAATTATGCTTCTCCAAGCTCTGATACTGCTGATGGCCATTAGTAGCCTACCAAACTTGATAACTGCCTGGTACTTCGCCCTCTATTGTCCCTCTAATCACTCTGATGTCAATGCAAATGTAATCAAAAATCTAATCAAACACTTCATGAGAGCCCCTGAGCTCATGTTGCGTAACATTTCTATAGGCTATCAAATTTCAAGCAAATGTATTTATAAAGCCCTTCTTACATCAGCTGATGTCACAAAGTGCTGTACAGAAACCCAGCCTAAAACCACAAAAAGCAAGCAATGCAGGTGTAGAAGCACGGTGGCTAGGAAAAACTCCCTAGAAAGGCCAGAACCTAGGAAGAAACCTAGAGAGGAACCAGGCTATGAGGGGTGGCCAGTCCTCTTCTGGCTGTGCCGGGTGGAGATTATAACAGTACATGGCCAAGATGTTCAAATGTTCATAGATGACCAGCAGGGTCAAATAACAATAATCACAGTGGTTGTAGAGGGTGCAACAGGTCAGCACCCAAGGAGTAAATGTCAGTTGGCTTTTCATAGCCGATCATTCAGAGTATCTCTACCGCTCCTGCTGTCTCTAGAGAGTCGAAAACAGCAGGTCTGGGACAGGTAGCACGTCCGGTGAACAGGTCAGGGTTCTGTAGCCGCAGGCAGAACAGTTGAAACTGCAGCAGCAGCACGACCAGGTGGACTGGGGACAGCAAGGAGTCATCAGGCCAGGTAGTCCCGAGGCATGGTCCTAGGGCTCAGGTCCTCCGAGAGAAAGAAAGAAAGAAAGAAAGAAAGAAAGAAAGAAAGAAAGAAAGAAAGAAAGAAAGAAAGAAAGAAAGAAAGAAAGAAAGAAAGAAAGAAAGAAAGAAAGAAAGAAAGAAAGAAAGAAAGAGAGAGAGAGAGAGAGAAAAAGAGAGAGAATTAGAGAGTGCATACTTAAATTCACACAGGACACCGGATAAGACAGGATAAATACCCCAGATATAACAGACTGACCCTGTTCAACATAAGAGGGCCACGCACAGGAAGCAGCTCTTTCAGTAGTTTAGTTGGAATAGGGTCCAGTATGCAGCTTGAAGGTTTAGAGGTCATGATTATTTTCATCAATGTGTCAAGAGATATAGTACTAAAAAACTTGAGTGTCTCCCTTGATCCTAGGTCCTGAGTTCTGCAGACTCAGGACAACTGAGCTTTGGAGGAATACACAGATTTAAAGAGGAGTCCATAATTTGCTTTCTAATGATCATGATCTTTTCCTCAAAGAAGTTCATGAATTTATCACTGCTGAAGTGAAAGCCATCCTCTCTTGGGGAATGCTGCTTTTAAGTTAGCTTTGCGACAGTATCAAAACTACATTTTGGATAGTTCTTATTTTCCTCAATTAAGTTAGAAAAATAGGATGATCGAGCAGCAGTGAGGGCTCTTCAATACTGCATGGTACTGTCTTTCCAAGCTAATCGGTAGACTTCCAGTTTGGTGTAGCGCCATTTCCGTTCCAATTTTCTGGAAGCTTGCTTCAGAGCTCAGGTATTTTCTGTATACCAGGGAGGTAGTTTCTTATGACAAATGTTTTTTGTTTTTAGGGGTGCGACTGCATCTAGGGTATTGCGCAAGGTTAAATTGGGTTAACTTATTTTTGTACTCTGACGTCCTTGGGTAGGTGGAGGGAGTCTGGAAGGGCATCTAGGAATCTTTGGGTTGTCGGAGAATTTATAGCATGACTTTTGATGATCCTTGGTTGGGGTCTGAGCAGATTATTTGTTGCGATTGCAAACGTAATAAAATGGTGGTCCAATAGTCCAGGATTATGAGGAAAAACATTAAGATCCACAACATTTATTCCACGGGACAAAACTGGGTCCAGAGAATGACTGTGGCAGTGAGTAGGTCCGGAGACATGTTGGACAAAACCCACTGAGTCGATGATGGCTCCAAAATCCTTTAGGAGTGGGTCTGTGGACTTTTCCCATTGAGTATTGAAGTCACCAAAAATGTGAATATTATCTGCCATGTCTACAACGTCTGATAGGAATTCAGGGAACTCAGTGAGCAACGATGTATATGGCCCAGGAGGCCTGTAAACAGTAGCTATAAAAAGTGATTGAGTAGGCTGCATAGATTTCATGACTAGAAGCTCAAAAGACCAAAAAATAAATTGTTTTGTAAATTGAAATTTGCTATCGTAAATGTTAGCCACACCTCCGCCTATGCAGAATGCGCGGGGGATATGGTCACCAGTGTAACCAGTGTAATTCATCAGGCTTAAGCCATGTTTCAGTCAGGCCAAGATTAGGATCAGTGATTAGTTAATTGACTATAACTGCCTTGGAAGTGAGAAATCTCACATTAAGTCACCCTATTTTGAGATGTGAGGTATCACAATCTCTTTCAATAATGGCAGGAATGGAGGAGGTCTTTATCCTCGTGAGATTGCTAAGGCGAACACCGCCATGTTTAGTTTTGCCCAACCTAGGTCGAGGCACAGACACGGCCTCAGATGGGGATAGCTGAGCTGGCTACACTGACTGTGCTAGTGGCAGACTCCACTAAGCTGGCAGGCTGGCTAACAGCCTGCTGCCTGGCCTGCATCCTATCTCAGTGTTTCTGGATGACACCAGTTAAACACAGCACATTTCATTCAACCACTTTGTCTTTAGAGAGAGACGGAGCAGGGGGTGATGTTGGGGCAACAACGGGCTGACGGAGCAGGGGGTGATGTTGGGGCAACAACGGGCTGACGGAGCAGGGGGTGATTGTTGGGGCAACAACGGGCTCGACTGGAGCACAGGGTGATGTTGGGGCCAACAAACGGGCGGACGGAGAGGGGGTCTGTTATGGCAATTGCTATAGCGTTTATAATCACATTCCGGATGACTAGGGACTTAAATGAGTCTCTGTTTTTTGAGTGTTATCGTTATTTATTTCCTCGATTATGCTTATTTGGCTACTTATGTCTGTTCAGTCAGTGTACAGTATCCACATTATAACCCTGACTATGGACAGAGTTTAGGGCAAACAACGGGCTAAGCAGGATATGACGGAGCAGGGGCTGATGTTTGGGGGCAACAACGGACGGCGTGACAGATGCAGGGGTCATGACTTGGTTGGAGGCAACCCGGAGCTGACGGAGCAGGGGGTGTGTTGGTGGCAACAACGGGCTGACGGAGCAGGGGTTGTTGGCGGCAACAACGGCTGACGGAGCAGGGGTGTGTTGGTGCAACAACGGGCTGACGGAGCAGGGGGTGATGTTGGGCAACAACGGGCTGACGCGAGCAGGGGCGTGATGTTGGGCGAACAACGGGCTGACCGGAGCAGGGGGTGATGGTTGGGCAACAACGGGCTGTCGGAGCAGGGGGTGATGTTTGGGCAAACAACGGGCTGACGGAGCAGGGGCTGAGTTGGGGCGGCAACAACGGGTGACGGAGCAGGGGGTCTGATAGTGCAGGCAAACAACGGGCTGAGGAGCAGGGGGTGATTGTGTGGGCGAACAAACGGCTCTGACGTAGCGGGGTGGTGATGTGTGGGGCAACAACGGGCTCGGATGCAGGGTGATGTTGGTGGCAAAACGGGCTGACGAGCAGGGGTGATGTGGAAGGCACAACGGTGCTTCCGACACTCACAACGGACAGCGTGTCAGCTGGTATATCTTTCTGCCGTGAGTCTCCTTTCTGAGATAACTGCATTGGATTTTTGTTTGGCGCAGGAGTGTATATATCAAGCCCCCCCGCCCCCTTTTGCTGCAGCTTACCGGGATGGTAATGAAAGCACGGATCTAAAAATATCCATGAGAGTGGTCGTACTTACGTTAGGGAGCCGATGGTACGGGGAGCGGAGAAGATGGAGGGCTGGAGGAGGCTGGACGGATCGTGCTTGTGGGTTGAGAACTTCAGTCTGCATAAGGTAAGCGCAGAGCGGAGAGAGAGAGAAGGAGAGGAAAGAGAGGGAGTGGGAGAGTGAGAGAGGGGGAGAGGGAGGAGGGAGAGAGTGACACCTGAGATGAGAGGAAGAGTATTGAGAGAGAGAGAGAGTGGGAGAGAAGGATGAAGAAGAGAGAGAGAGAGAGAGAGAGAGAGAGAAGAGAAGAGAGAGAAGAGAGAGAGGAGAGGAGAAAGGAGAGAGAGAGAGAGAGAGAGAGAGAGAGAAGGGGAATAGAAAGAGAGAGGGAGGGAGAAATAGCGGAGGGAGAGGAGACATTGGAGATAGAGGAGTGAGAGAGAGAAGGGGGAGATATAGAGAGAGGGAGAGAGAGAGAGGAGAGAGGGAGCGGAGGGAGAGAGAGAGGAGAGAAGAGGGAGGGACGCCGGATTTAGGGCGGGGGGAGCGATGGGAGGGAGGGAGGAGGGAAGGAGGGCAGACGAGAGAAGAATAGAGAGAGATGAGAGAGAGCAGAGAGAGAAGAGAGAGAGAGAGAGAGAGAGAGAGAGAGGGAGGAGAGAGAGGGACTAGAGAGGTGGGCCTGCTGCAGTTGGCAGCCAGTTGTAATGCTCTGTATGACATTCATTCTCTGACAAAGTGTGAGGACGTCATTCAAATTAAAAGGCGTTGTTTTATGTAGCGATACAGATGTCTGATGCTTTTACTGAAATGCAGGACTCTCACCTCCACATTTCACTGGTTCTAGCTAAACTGGAAAAACATTTACACTATTCTGTCTGTCTGTCTGTCTGTCTGTCTGTCTGTCTGTCTGTCTGTCTGTCTGTCTGTTCTGTCTGTCTGTCTGCTGTCTGTCTGTCTGTCTGTCTGTCTGTCTGTCTGTCTGTCTGTCTGTCTGTCTGTCTGTCTGTCTGTCTGTCGTCTGTCTGTCTGTCGTTCTGTCTGTCTGTTGTCGTTCTGTCTGTCTGTCTGTCTGTCTGTCTGTCTGTCTGTCTGTCTGTCTGTCTTTTCTCCTTTTGTGCTGGTGAGTTATTAAGAGCATGTCCCGGTACTGTTATCCTCATTACGAGTTAAGTGGATCCATTACTTCCCTCTGCTCTGTTGTGTCCCTCTGCTCTGTTTGTCCTCCTCTCTGCTGTGTCCCTCTGCTCTGCTGTGTCCCTGCTCTGCTGTGTCCTCTGCTCTGCTGTGTCCCTCTGCTCTGCTGTGTCCCGTCTGCTCTGCTGTGTCCCTCTGCCGCTGCTGTGTCCCTCTGCTCTGCTGTGTCCCTCTGCTCTGCTGTGTCCCTCTGCGCTGCTTGTGTCCCTCTGCTCTGGCTGTGTCCCTCTGCTCTGCTTGGTCCGTCTGCTGCTGTGTCCATCTGCTCTGCTGTGTCCCTCTGCTCTGTTGTGTCCCTCTGCTCTGCTGTGTCCCTCTGCTCTACTGTGTCCCTCTGCTCTGTTGTGTACCTCTGCTCTGCTGTGTCCCTCTGCTCTGCTGTGTCCCTCTGCTCTACTGTGTCCCTCTGCTCTGTTGTGTACCTCTGCTCTGCCGTGTCCGTCTGCTCTGCTGTGTCTGAGCGTGAGTGGCGGGAGGAAAATCAGTCCCAGACGCAGACCTAGTCCCAGTCCCAGACCGGGCTATAGTCGCGGCCTAAGAGCAGCGGTGACGGCACGGCCCAAGACATGCCTTTAACAGCACTGCTCTATTTCCACCGAAAGAACTTTCCTGTAAGACAGTTCCGGTTAAAACCCGTCGTGCCGCAAAGGAGAGGCTCAACAAGCTCATCCCAGACTGTCAAGCCCAACAAGACAAATTACGTTTCAACAGTAAACTGCCATTAAGCAAGACTACACTGACCCAGAAAGTCAACAAAATGTAAATCCCAACTCAGGATGAAGTGAAGTAATCAAACCCAATTTAAATCTTGCGGTTCTATGCAAAGACACACAAAGATAGAGAGGGAAGATGGGAGGGCAAGGAAGGAAATAATTAAATATATCATCTTAATTGCTATTGATTATAGTTGGCTTTGGATTCAAATGTTAAGAAATAAAACCGCTTTGAGGATTAAAACATTCCAAAGTAAAATCAGGACTGAGGAAATAACCACGGAGTATCCCTTTAATTATGATGTCATAGATACATCAGGATTTTTTTATTTAACCTTTATTTAATTAGGCAAGTCAGTTAAGAACCAATTCTTATTTACAATGACAGCCTACCCCAGCCACACCCGGACAATGCTGAGACAATTGTGCACCGCCCTATGGGACTACCAATCACAGCCAGGAGTGATTCAACCTGGATTCGAACCAGGGGCTGTAGTGGACAGTAGTGTTACCTCTTGCACTGAGATGCAATGCCTTAGACCGCTGCGCCACTCAGGAGCCAGAGGACCAGGCACTGCATCTCAACAAACAATGTAGGAATAAAAGATTATGGAAATTGTCTTTTTTCTAAACTGGACCTATTGAGTGTAAACTAGGGGCCACCCATACTTAAAATGAATGCACGCGTGAATAAGTCGCTTTGGATAAAAGCATCTGCATTAAACTCTAGCACAGACGCAAGGACAGTCAGGTTTACTGTCAGTCATTTGTTTTTATCTTAAGAAGCTGTCTGGGCCGAGAGGACAAGGGGACCTGTTACAATAGTGTCTGTCTCCATCCCTGATCAACCAATCAGAGTCAGTCAGGGCCTGGATCCTTGCTGCTTTGCACATGTCCCAATGCAGGGGAGAGTAGCCAGCATACTACTGTACTACACTTCCCTGACACCAGAGGGTCCTCGCTGGGGAGGCCACCAAACTATCAACCCTAGGCATCACCGGTTAGGCCTCTGCCCTTTCTCTCTGAACAGGGAACTGTGACCACTTATAGTCCTTCCAACTGTCCCTGTCCTCCAGTGTAGTGCTGTTCACTCAATCACACACAAACACAACATATCCCCAAATCAAAAGCTTAAGTAGATCGTTAGAGAAAAAGCATGAGCAGACATCAAACTGTTTCATTACTGGGCGGTGAATTAGCCTCATTAAGCAGAGGACTGATTGACATCTTCCCCAGAACCTGCTGTCAAGGGCATTAACAATGACTGGGCCACTGCACAGTATAGTGTAAACAGTGGCTTTACACAGAGACTGAGACAACAAAAAAGTGGCTACTCTCAAGCCCAGCAATCTGCTGAGTCGTGTCCCACAGTCTCTACCTCTACGGTAGTGAACTTACTCACACCTTTTTCTGTGCCATGAACGGATGACGGTCAGGGTTTTACATGAGTGATTTTCTCTGTCACAACTAGCTAGTGTGTCTTGTACTGTTGAATGTGTCATGTGGGTTTAGCTGGTCCAGACAGAGACAGACCCGGCAGACCCGGCAGCCCCGGGTCAGGGTGGAAGAGCAGCACGGGGCCTTGCACAATGTGGACGTGACAAGAAGTGATGTGTTTTGATGGTCCCTGGTCTTTGGGCCCACTAGCCCTTCAGACCAGAGGGGAGGTAGAGGTGTAGTGTGTCAGACAGCAAGCCAGCTGTCTGAGAGCCAATCAGAGGCCACTTGTCCAGATAAGGAGAGAGAGAGAGAGAGAGGAGAGAGAAGAGAGAGAGAGAGAGAGAGAGAGTATTATCATATTGAAGCAAAGTGACAGGGGTCACAGTGGGACAGGGGCCACAGTGTAAGACCCTCTTTAGGGCTATACATTAGTGTTTCATCAGCACTGCCCTCTACAGCACCTGTACACACTTCTCTTAGTGTGCATCCCTCCTCCCTCCTCCTCCAGGGTCCAGCTGTCCCAAACCCTGATACCTCCTTCCCTCCTAGTGTGCATCCCTCCCTCCCTCAGGGTCCAGCTGTCCCAAACCCTGACCCTCCTTCCCTCCATCTCCAATATAGGGCAGGAATGCAGGTCAGAGTAGACACAAGCATCCAGGGAGAGAGGCCGTCATTGTAAATAAGAATTTGTTCTTAAACTGACTTGTCAATTAATAAAAGGTTAAAATAAAAAACACATTTAAAACAAATCTAAAACCAACCAGCTGATAGAGGGCACCCCAGTCCTTACCACACGTGTGCATATAGGCTCTGCATACACACACGCACAATACAGTGGCCTCTACACACACACACACACACACACACAGCACCACACACACACACACACACACACACACAACACACACACACACACGCACACGCACACGCACACACACCACACACACACACACACACACACACACACACACACACACACCACACACACACACACACACACACACACACACACACAACACCACACACACATACACACACACACACAGCGCGCGCACACACACACGCAACACACACACGCACACACATCTAAATACAAAACACACTTCAAGAGCTGTGCATTTGCATGTTAAAATTAGCATTTGACTATACGGCCAGGAGTGTTGAGAGGTGAGCACTTGGCTTGACTACTAATTACAATGTTTTCCTGGAGAAAATGAGACCTCTAATAAACTTTACTTTCTAAGGAACATCCAAAGTTCATCACCTGGCTGCCACACTATTAATAATCAATGATATCAGTCGTACAGGACAGTGGTGGAAAAGTATCCAACTGTCACATTTTAATAAAAGTAAAGATGCCTTAATAGAAAATGACTCAAGTAAAAGTGAAAGTCACCCAGTAAAAATACTACTTGAGTAAAAGTCTAAAAGTATTTGGTTTTAAATATACTTAAGTAGCAAAAGTAAAAGTATCAATCATTAAATCCCTTAAATTAAGCAAACAAACGGCACCAATCTCCTGTGTTTTAAATGTACGGAGAGCCAGGGAGGAGCGCACTCCAACACTCAGACATCATTTACAAACAAAGCCTTTGTGTTTAGTGAGTCCTCCAGATAGAGGCAGTAGGGAAGACCAGGGATGTTCCCTGGTTAGTGAGTCCTCAGATCAGAGTCAGTAGGGAAGACCAGGGATGTTCCTGGTTAGTGAGTCCTCCAGATCAGAGGGCAGTAGGGAAGACCAGGGATGTTCCTGGTTAGTGAGTCCTCCAGATCAGAGGCAGTAGGGAAGACCAGGGATGTTCCCTGGTTAGTGAGTCTCCAGATCAGAGGCAGTAGGGATGACCAGGGATGTTATTGTTTAGTGAGTCCTCCAGATCAGAGGCAGTAGGGAAGACCAGGGATGTTCCCTGGTTAGTGAGTCCTCCAGATCAGAGGCAGTAGGGATGACCAGGGATGTTCCCTGGTTAGTGAGTCCTCCAGATCAGAGGCAGTAGGGATGACCAGGGATATTCCCTTGATAAGTGTGTCAATTGGACCATATTGCTGTCCTGACTGAGCATTCAAAATGTAACAAGTACTTTTGGGTATCAGGGAAAATGTATGGAGTACGAAGTACATTATTTTCTTTGGGAAGACAGTGAAGTTAAATTAAATGTTACATAGTAAAGTAAATTACAGACAACCAAAAAACTACTTCAGTAGTACTTTAAAGTATTTTTACTTAATTATTTTTTACTTAAGTACTTTTTCTTTATTTTTACTATTTTCTAAATTGAAGAATAATATTATGAAATACATTTATATTTTAGATTCTTCATAGTACCTGACATCCAGAACCTCAAATCTCAAATCTCAAATATATTTTATTTTGTTTTACACTTTTTTGGTTACTACATGATTCCATATGTATTATTTAATAGTTTTGATGTCTTCACTATTATTCTACAATGTAGAAAATAGTAAAAATAAAGAAAAACCCTGGAATGAGTAGTTGTGTCCAAACTTTTGACTGGTACTGTATATGACTTACCTTGTGGAGCCAACAGTCTGTTAAGAGTAGGAAGTGGTTTACTTCCTAATGGCAAAATTATTAGCTAAAGCTAATTGAACCAGGAAATGAATGAGATGTACCAGGGGCAAACAGCACACAGTCAGCAGGCAGGCTGCTGAGTACACCAAGGCTGGTTATACGATGAGGGCCTTTGAAAAAGAAAAGGAGAGCCTCACACTCTAGGAGCTCAGACGCAATAATTTTATAACCAATGTTTGGACAGCCAATCTGTCTTCATCTGGGTAGACTGTGATGCTGTCCAAACGTTGGTTATTCAATTATTGCGTCTGAGCTCCTAGAGTGTGAGCCTCTCTTTCTAGTTGAAGTGTTCTACTCAGCTAGCCAGCGCCTCGCCTAAACAGGTGTGAGTTTCTATCCCACCCAAATTATACGCTGAGGGTCAACATCTCCCTGAAGGAGAAATTATAGATCACATAAAAAAGAAATGAAAGCACAAAATATGTGGTCGTTGGGGAGAGGTTAACAGAGTGATGGAGGGAGAGAGAGAGAGGGAGAGTACGGGAGAGAAGAGGGGAAGAGAGGAGAGAGGGAGGAGAGGAGATGGAGCAGAAAGGAGAGGAGGGGAGAGGAGGGGAGAGGATAGAGAGGATAAAGAGGGGGAGAGGAGGAGGGGAGGGGAGAGAGAAGGGGGAGGGGAGAGGAGGAGAGGCAAGAGAGAGGAGAGGAGAGCGAGGTGAGAGGAGGAGAGGACAGGAGAGGTGATGGCGAGGCGATGGAGAGGAGAGGAGAAGGAGAGAAAGAAGAGGTAGGTGGAGAGGAGAGGGAGAGAGGGAGGCGGAGAGGAAGGGAGAAGGGGAGGGGTAATGGAGAAGGGGAGGGAGAGGGGGGAGGGCGAGAGAGGAGAGGCGAGGCGAGAGGAGGAGAGGGGACAGGAGAGGAGAGGTGATGGCGAGGCGATAGAGAGGAGAGGAGAAAAGAAGAGTAAGGACAAGGAGAGGAAGAGGCAATGGAGAGGACAGGAGAGGATTAGATAAGAGAAGAATTAAGGAAATTACAGGAGAGGAGAGGAAGGAGAGGGGAGGAGAGGAGAGCAGACCAGGGAAGGAGGAGAGGCGAGAAAGAAAGAGGAAGGAAAGGGAGGGGAATGGAGAGGAAGGAGAGAAGATGGAGAAGAGAGGAGAGGGGGATGAGGAGAGGACAGGAGAGAAGAGGAGTGGCGGTTGGAGAGAAGAGGGTAGAGAAGGAGAAGGAGACTGAGAGAGGAGGGGGGAGGGGAGGGGAGGGGAGGCGATGGAGAGGAGAGGAGAGGAGTGTAGTTGAGAGAGAGGAGGGGAGGGGAGGAGGAGAGGAGGTGGGAGAGGGAGTAGAGGAGATGAGAGGGCAGGAGAGGTAATAAGAGGATGGGAAAGGAAAGGAGAGGAGGAGAAGAGTGAGGAGGGGATTTGAAAGGAGAGGAGGGGGCGGAGGGCGAGGGGAAGGAGGAGGGAGGAGATGGAGATGGGGGAGAGGAAAGGACAGGAGGGTAGAGGAGATGTAGAGAAGGAGAGGAGGAGAGGAAGGACAGGAGGGTAGAGGAGATGTAGAGAACGAGAGGAGGGAGGAGGAAGGAGTAGAGGAGATGTAGAGAAGGAGAGGAGGAGAGGAAAGGACAGGAGGGTAGAGGAGATTTAGAGAAGGGAGGAGGAGAGGAAAGGACAGGAGGTAGAGGAGATGGAGAAGAAGGAGAGGAGGAGAGGAAAAGACAGGAGGGTAGAGGAGATGTAGAGGAGGAGAGGAAAGGACAGGAGGGTAGAGGAGATGGAGAGAAGGAGAGGAGGAGGAGAGGACAGAGAGTAGAGGAGATGTGGAGAAGGAGGGAGGAGAGGAAATGACAGGAGGGTAAGAGGAGATGTTAGAGAAGGAGAGGAGGAGAGGAGGGAGAGTAAGGACAGGAGGGTAGAGGAGATGTAGAGAATGAGAGGAGGAGAGGAGGAGAGGAAAGGACGGAGGGTAGAGGAGATGGAGAGAAGGAGAGGAGGAGAGGACAGGACAGGAGGGTAGAGGAAGATGGAGAGAAGGAGAGGGAGGAAGAGGAAAGGACAGGAGTGGTAAGAGGAGATGGAGAGAAGGAGAGGAGGAGAGGAAAGGACAGAGGGAGAGACGATGTAGAGAAGGAGAGAAGGAGAGGAAAGGACAGGAGGGTAGAGGAGAAGTAAGAAGGGAGAGAAGGAGAAGACCAGGACAGGAGGGTAGAGGAGATGTAGAGAAGGAGAGGAGGAGAGGAAGGACGGAAAGGTAGGGAGATGGAGAGAGGAGAGGGAGAGAGAAAGGACAGGAAGGTAGAGGACATGGAGAAGAAGGAGATAGGAGGAGGGGAAAGGAAAGGAGGGGTAGGGTAGATATGGACGAGAAGGAGAGAGGAGGAGAGGAAAGGAACAGGAGGGTAGAGGAGATGAGAGAAGGAAGAGCAGGAGAGGAAAGGACAGGAGGGTGTAGGAGGATGGGAGAAGGAGAGGAGGAGATGGAAAGGAGCAGGGAGGGTAAGAGTGAGATGGAGAGAAGGAGAGAAGGAGAGGAAGGACAGGAGGGTAGAGGAGATGGAGAGGAAAGGAGAGGAGGAGAGGAAGGGCCAGGAGGGTAGAGGAGAAGGAGAGGGAGGAGAAGGAAGGACAGGAGGGTAGGGGAGATGGGAGAAAAGGAGAGGAAGGAGAGGAAAGGACAGGAGGGTAGAGGAGATGGAGAGAAAGGAGAAGGAGGCGAAGGAAAGGGAAGAGGGTAGAGGAGATTGTAGAGAAGGAGAGAAGGTGAGAGGAAAGGACAGGAGGTTTAGAGGAGATGGAGAGAAGGAGAGGAGGAGGGGAAGGGCAGGAGGGTAGAGAGAAGGAGAGGAGGCAGAGGAAAGGACAGGAGGTAGAGGATGATGGAGAGAAGGGAGAGGAGGAGAGGAAAGGACAGGAGGGGTACGACGGAGATGGAGGAGAAGCGAGAGGAGGGAGCGAAAGTGACAGGAGGTTAGAGGAGATTAGGAAGGAGGAGAAGGAGAGCGAAAGAGGAAGGGAGGGTTAGAGGAGCATGGAGAGAAGGAGAGGAGGAGGGGAAAAGGCGAGGAGGGTAGAGGAGGAAGGAGAGCGAGAGGAAAGGGAAAGGACAGCGAGGGGTAGAGGAGAATGGAGAGAAGGAGAGGAGGAGAGGAAAGGACAGAGAGGGGTAGAGAGATGGATGGACCAGAGAGGACGAGGAGGATGAGGCAAAGGACAGAGCGGGTAGACGGAGATGATGGGATAGCGGTACTGTAGATGTGGGTAAAAGAATGTGACATTCAGCCGTGGTCCGTTGTCTCATGTTTGGGGTCGTTAATTCTAGGGCTTTCAATTGGACAGCAACATCCTAACCTCTCAGCACATTGTCTCTCTTCTCTCCTTGATCTTCCTTTCGCACTCATTTCCTTTCGCCCCACATCTCCACCCTCCCTTCACCACCCTCTGCGGTATCCTTTCCCCTACTACCCTTCTTCCCCCCTCATTCACGGCACCTCACCCATCAACAACATGTCTCTTAGTAAGACCACACTTCCAAAGTAAGGACAACTTAACAGGTTTTTGAACATTCTAGGATAGGCTTTTTATCTGATGAGAGAGAGAGGAGAGAGAGAGAGAGAGAGAGAGAGAGAGAGAGAGAGAGAGAGAGAGAGAGAGAGAGAGAGAGAGAGAGAGAGAGAGAGAGGAAGAGAGAGGAGAGAGGGAAGAGAGAGAGAAGAGAGAGAGAGGAAAAGAATGGGCGAT
>NW_019943583.1:61954-68181 GCF_002910315.2 Salvelinus sp. IW2-2015
AAGACAGGAGCAGGGTAGACGGAGATGGAGGAGAAGCGAGAGGAGGTGGAGCAGAAAGTACAGGAGGTTAGAGGACGAATGTATGAGAAGGAGGAGAAGCCGAGAGCGAAACCGAGACAATGGGGAGGGTTAGAGGAGCATGGAGGGAGAAGGAGAGGAGGAGAGGAAAAGGCAGCAGGAGGGTAGAGGAGAAGAGGAGAGCGAGAGGAAAGGGAGCGACAGCGAGAGTTAGAGGAGATGAGAGAAGGAGAGGAGGAGAGGAAAGGACAGGAGGGTAGAGGATGATGATTAGAGAAGGGGAGGAGCGACGAGGCAAAGGACAGAGCGGGGTTAGATCGGAGATGATCGGGATACGGTACTGTAGATGTGGAGGTGTAAAAGAATGTGACATTTCAGCCGTGGGGTCCGCTTGTCTCATGTCTTGGGGGTCGTTAATTACTAGGGCTTTCAAATTTGGTACAGCCAACATCCTAAACCTCTTCAGCACATTTGTCTCTCTTCTTCTCCCTTGATCTTCCTTTCGCACTCATTTCCTGTTCCCCCCCCACATCTCCCACCCTCCCTTCACCACCCTCTGCGGTTATCCTTTCCCCTACTACCCCCTTCCTTTCTCCCCCTCATCACGGCACCCTCACCCCATCAACACCACCATGTGCCTTATGTAAGACCACACTTCCAACAGTAAGGACAACTTAAACAGGTTTATTGAACATTCTAGGATAGGCTTTTTCATCTGATGAGAAAGTAGAGAGGAGAGGGAGACGACGAGAGACGACATGAGAGAGAGAATGATGACGACCTGAGAGAGAGACGAGACTGAGAGAAGAGGACGGAGACCGAGAGAGAGAGAGAGAGAGATGAAGACGAGAGAGACGAGAGCAGAGAGAGGTAGAGAGAGACGAGAAGAGAGAGAGAGAGAGAGAGCCAGAGATGACGAGAGAGAGAGAACGAGAGAGAGACGTTGCCGTTACTTATGCACTCCACATCCCCCCCTCTCCATTTCTCCTTTCCAGTCAGCGTTACAAAGGATAAGCAATCTATACGTATACTGTAATACATCAGTGATAACACATGGTTACGGACAATAAATATCTTACCTTGACTATCTGTATAACAACAACACCTATCATTACTCCTTTATATCTGGCTTACCAGAAAGGTTCAACCCCTGGGGTTCTTATTATTAACCTTCCTTGGTTGTCGCGTCTGTATGGTTCCCTTAAATCATCCACCAACCATTTTCTGCTCCTGGAATCACGGCTGTGCCCTGACCACAGTGTCTCTGTTTATAGCTGCACCTCTGCGTGAGCGCTTGTTCTCAGCCGTCAGTTAGGTGTCCCATCCCTGACACAGTCTGTTCTCCTGTCTATAGCTGCCACACCTCTGCCGTGAGCGCCTGTTCTACAGCGTCAGTCGGTGTCCACTAAACCCCTGACACCAGTGTCCTCCTGTTATTAGCTGCCCCTCTGCGCTGAGCGCTGCTTCGTCAGCGTCAAGAGATTGACGAAGTCTTGTTGGGTAAACATTTTTTTTTTTCCCCCCAATGCCAGAGCTAACAGCATTGCTATTGAAGGGGACCAATCCAATCTCTAACAGTTGATTTGGTCTTCCATTTTAACACAGCTTTAGGCCATAAAGCGCATCCTTTTGTGGGGAATTTCTTCCAGCTTCGCAGCCAGAATGAGGATGAGCTACGGCGTGACGCTTTTCAGGATGTCTATAGAAGCAGAAGGAACAGTATACAGGAGGAGAGGAGCCGAGACTCTTCGGTGACGTTTCATTACAACACCGGATCCACTTAGATCATTGCACGCAAGACAAAGAAGTGGTTTATCTGGAGAAAAGATCGGCATCATACTGAGTTCCTAAGCATGCACTGACGGTACACTGAACGTGGTTAGTGAGCAGAACTAAGCGAATTATCCAACTGATTATATTTTACCCCGCCGGCCAAACCCTAACGACGCTGGGGTCCAATTGCTGCACCACCCTTATGCTTGACTCCTAATCATGGACCGCGGGTGTGATATCACGCCTGCGAATTGAACCAGGGATCTGGGAGTGACGCCCTCTTGCCCACTAACCGACTCACAGCTGCCTTAGACCGCTGCTCCACTCAGGAGCCCAAGCAAAAAGTATGGCAGTGTATGATGTCATTTAATGCACGTTCCTTAGGCATGCCAACAGAGGGCTAAACTCAGAGGTCTAAAGTTCGAGACGTTCAGAGATAAGGAGAGAGGATAAACGGAGGAGCGAGAGGAGCAACAGGGGAGAAGATGTGTCAGGAGAAAGACCCGAGAGGATGCAGACGTCAGCAATGCAAAGAGAGGAGGAAAGAGAGAGGCAGAGGAGAAGAGAAGAGAGAGAAAGAGAGGAGGGAAGAAGATAGCAGAAGAGAAGCAAGTAGAGGGAGAGCGGCAGTAGAGAACCAGACGAGAGGAGAGTGAGGAGAGGAGCGAGGAAGTAGAGAATACGAGGAGGAGAGAAAGAAAGGAGAACATGATGAGGAGCGAAGAGGAGAAGAGAGGACGGCAAAGAGATGGAGGACGGGTTAAGGAGAGGAGGAAGAGGGCAGAGGATGAGGTCAGAGGAAATGATAGGAGGAGTGAGGCCCCGAGATTATAACAGGAAGGAATGGATGAGGATGATTCGAAGGAGACTAGGAGTGAGGGCCGCCGCAGATAGATATTGAACAGGAGGAGAGAGAGGATTGCAGCATGAGGACTGATGCAACAGCACAAGGGAGTGGGATCGCCCGACGATATAACGGCGCGAGGAAGGATGAGGCTGAGTGAGCGACGCGAAGAGCAGAGCCATAGCGAGTTGCAGGCCCCGAGACTATAAACAGCAGAGAGATGGAGAGGATGTAAAGAATATCACCACAGCCGAGGAGAGAGGATGAGGCGAGGAGATTCAGAGTAGGCCCCCGAATATAACAGTGAGGAGTAGATAGAAGATGATGGCTTCGAGGAGATAGGACGTGCAATGGCCCCGAGACCTATAACAGGAGCGAAGAGCAGTGCAATGATCGACGGAGATAGAGCTGAGGCCCCATATATCAACAGGAGTGAGAGAGGAGTGAGGTCGAGGACGATAGGAGTTCGAGGCCCCGAGATATTAACAGGAGAGTAAAGATGGCATGAGTTCGAGGAGATAGGTGAGTGAGGCCCCGAGGATATAACAGGAGGAGGAAGAGACGATGAGGTCGAGGAGTATTAGGACGTGAGGCCCCGAGAATTCCAACAGAGGAGGAGAGGATGAGGTTCGAGGAGATAGGCAGTGCAGGCCCCGCAGATAACAAGCAGCGAGAGAGAGATGAGTCGAGGAGTAGGAGACTGATATAACCCAGGAGGAGAAGAGAGGATGTAAAGATTATAACTAGGCAGGATGAGAGAGATGTAAAAGACATAACCAGAGAGGAGAGTGAAGGATGGCTAAAGGATATAAACGGAGGAGAGAGGAGATGCTAAAGATACTAACAGTGAGGAGAGAGGTGTAAATTAGACCTATAACACCGCGTAGGAGAGGCAGGATGTAAAGACTATAACAGGAGGAGATGAGAGGTAATCGAAAATTATAACAGAGAGTAGAGACGAGGGACTGTTAAAGAAGACTATAAACAGAGAGGATGGAGAGGATGTAAACAGATATTAACAGGAGGAGAGAACGAGTGTAGGAGAATACAGGAGGAGAGAGAGTGAGGAGGGACGAGGAGGCGGAGAGGACTGCTAAAGAGAGAGGAGAGGAGGAGAGGAGGAGACCGAGGAGCGATGCTAAAGAGAAGGATGGAGAGGAGGCAGAGGAGGAGACGAGAGGAAATGCTAAAGAGAAAGGGGGAAGGAGGAGAGAGAGGATTGTTATTAAAGATGAGAGGGGGAAGGAGGGAGAGAGCAGAGGATGTAAAGAGAGGAGGGAGGCAGAAGAGGACGGAGAGAGGATGTAAAGAGAAGGAGGAGAGAGAGAGAGGAGGGAGAGAGAGTTGTAAAGAGGAGGAGCGAGAGGAGGAGAGGAGGGATGAGAGGGAGAGATTGAGGATGAAAGAGAGGAGGAGGAGGAGGGAGGAGAGAGGATGAATAAAGAGAGGTAAGGAGGAGGAGGGAGGAGAGAGGGAGAGGAAGGGAAGAGGAGAAGAGAGGAGGGAGAGAGAGGATGTAAAGAGAGAGGAGGAACGGAGAGGAGGAGAAGAGGATTAAGTAACACGAGACGAGACATGTAAGGATGAGAAAGAGAGCAGATGTAAAGAGGTGTAAGAGAGGAGGAGAGAGAGAGATGTATGTATAAAGAGAGGAGGGACAGAGATTTGGGAGGGAGAGAGGAAGAGGATGTGGTAAAATAAAGAGATGGAGAGAGGAGGAGAGAGAGAGGAGATGTAAAGACGAGGCAGAAGAGGAAGGGATCGAGATGAGCGATGTAAAGAGAGGAGGAGAGGACGGATGAGAGGGATGTAAGATCTGAAAACAACATGTTTAGCTTTAGGATGTTTTTAGTTTGCTTCCGCTTTCTTTGTTATTCTTTCGTTTTTTACCTCTTTTGCTTTTGGTGTTAGTAAATTTTCTGTTTTTAATTTCATGTTTTCGATTAGCCTTATTTAGCCACACATTGGTTGCATTGTCCACGTCGTCTGTAACTGCTGCTGTACAAATAAGCTTGATTTGATTACGATTTGACTGGGATGCCAGACCTATTCTCGAGACGCACATGAATGATCACATGTCAATTACTGCCAATGAACACACAGGATGCAACACCTTGGGAATTCTCCATTGACCTCTAACAGGCTCTCTCTCTCTCTCCCCTCTCTCTCTCTCTCTCTCTTCTCTCTCTCTCTCTCTCTCTCTTCTCTCTCTCTCTCTCCTCTCTCTCTCTCTCTCTCTCTCTCTCTCTCTCTCCCTCTCTCTCCTCTCTCTCTCTCTCTCTCTCTCTCTCTCTCTCTCTCTCTCTCTCTCTCTCTCTCTCTCTCTCTCTCTCCTCTCTCTCTCTCTCTCTCTCTTCCTCTTCTCTCCCCTCCTCCATCTCTCGTTCCCTCTCTCTGCCTATCTTTCCCCTCTCTCTCCTCTCTCTACTCCCCTCTCCCCTCCTCTCCTCTCCATCACCTCTCCCCTCCTCTCCTCTCCATCACCTCTCCTCTCCATCTCCTCTCCCCTCCTCTCCTCTCCATCACCTCTCCTCTGTCTCTCTCTCTATATATCTCTGGGCCTTTGGAGGTGTGTGTGACAGATGTTTTAATGTGCCTGCAATTCCTTATCACCCCACTGCTGAAAGCTCAATTAGCTTTCGTCCCTGTGAGAGATGTTATGCCTTTAGGAGAGCATTATGTTAACCAAATGAAACATGTTCAGGGACACTAAGGCACCGAGGCACTAAGCTGACACAGCCTGAGTAAATGGTGGATGTATTCAGTGTCACTTGTTCATGTTTTGGGTAAGGTAGTTGAAGGGGGATTCACACAATTATAAGAGATTTAAACAGTTAATGTTTGTTATTGAAGCAATTACCAGATCGTCAAACAGAAGACACACAAACACCCGTTGTACTGTCAGAACCTAATCCATCCAATCAATGGAATAATTMAAATCCAATGTCACAGAGGGCATTGATACGGTTCTGATAGGTGATGTAAACAATTGATAAAGACAAGAACTGAATGAAGTAAGAGTGCCGACAGATTTCACTATCCTCCTAGAAAGTAAGGTGCTAAAAAGGGTTATTTGTCTGTCCCCATCGGAGAACCCTCTGAAGAACCCTTTTAAGTTCCAGGTCTAACCCTTTTTTTTCTAAGAGTGTGTACACCGACACGTAACTGCCAACACAACGGAAACAACAGCGTGACGTGTGTTAAGAGGGCGTTAGGCCACCACAAGTCAGAACAGCTTCAGTGCAGATTCTGGAACTCTATTGCCCCTGAACAAGGCAGTTAACCCACTGTTCCCCGGTAGTCTGTCATTGTAAATAAGAAATTGTTCTTAACTGACTTGCCTAGTTAAATAAAGGTTACATTTTTTATTTTTTTGTGTTTTGTTGATGGTGATGGAAAATGCTGTCTCGGGCGTCGTGACTGAGACACACACACAGACAGCACAGACAGACAGACAGACAGACAGACAGACAGACAGACAGACAGACAGACAGACAGACAGCTCCTTGGAGAGCCCAGGTAGATGCAGTGATCTTCTCCTTGGAGAGCCAGGTAGAATGCAGTGATCTTCTCTTGGTTTGTAGAGCCAGGT
>NW_019943583.1:73801-81771 GCF_002910315.2 Salvelinus sp. IW2-2015
GAGAGCCAGGTAGATGCAGTGATCTCTCCTTGTAGAGCCAGGTAGATGCAGTGATCTTTTCCTTGGAGAGCCAGGTAGATGCAGTGATCTTCATCTTGGTTGTAGAGCCAGGTAGATGCAAGTGATCTTCTCCTTGGAGAGCCAGGTAGATGCAGTGATCTTCTCCTTGGAGAGCCAGGTAGATGCAGTGGCTTCATCTTGGTTGTAGAGCCAGGTAGATGCAGTGATCTTCTCCTTGGAGAGCCAGGTAGATGCAGTGATCTTCTCCTTGGTTGTAGAGCCAGGTAGATGCAGTGATCTTCACCCTTGTAGAGCCAGGTAGATGCAGTGATCTTCTCATTGGTTAGAGAGCCAGGTAGTTGCAGTGATCTTCTCCTTGGTTGGAAAGCCAGGTAGTTGCAGTGATCTTCACCTTGGTGTTTAGAGCCAGGTAGATGCAGTGATCTTCTCCTTGGTTGTAGAGCCAGTAGATGCAGGATCTTCACCTTTTGTAGAGCCAGGTAGATGCAGTGATCTTCACCTTGGTTGTAGAGCCAGGGTAGATGCAGTGATCTTCACCTTGGTTAGAGAGCCAGGTAGATTGCAGTGATTCTTTCCCTTTGCACTGTGTTTGATGGTTGTCTGTTTAGATTCTAATGTACTACAGGTGTGTTGTAAATACAGGTAACTGCCTAAATAAAGGAATCACCAGTAAATGAGGGCTACACATTTTATTGAAAGCAGGTTCTTCCACACAGGTGTGGTTTCTGAGTTATTTAAGCAATGAACATCCCATCATGCTTAGGGTTTAGGGTCATTTGTAAAAATGCCCAGTTGACCTTTATTTTTGCTACAGTACCACGGCTAGAAGAAAGAGATCTCAGTGACTTTGAAAGAGGGTCTGTCTGTCTGTCTGCGTCTGTCTGTCTGTCTGTCTGTCTGGTCTGTCTGTCTGTCTGTCTGTCTTTGTCTGTCTGTCTGTCTGTCTGTCGTGTCTGTCTGTCTGTCTGTCTGTCTGTCTGTCTGTCTGTCTGTCTGTCTGTCTGTATGACATCATTCTCACATTCTCTGACAAAGTGTGAGACGTCATCAAATTAAAGGCGTTGTTTATGTAGCGATACAGATGCTGATGCTTTACTGAAATGTCAGGACTCCTTCACTCCACATTCACTGGTTCTAGCTAAACTGGAAAAACATTATCACTATAAGATCACTGCATCTACCTGGCTCTACAACCAAGATGAAGATCACTGCATCTACCTGGCTCTCCAAGGAGAAGATCACTGCATCTACCTGGCTCTACAAGGAGAAGATCACTGCATCTACCTGGCTCTCCAAGGTGAAGATCACTGCATCTACCTGGCTCTACAACCAAGGAGAAGATCACTGCAACTACCTGGCTCTCTAACCAAGGAGAAGATCACTGCATCTACCTGGCTCTCTAACCAAGGAGAAGATCACTGCATCTACCTGGCTCTCCAAGGTGAAGATCACTGCATCTACCTGGCTCTCCAAGGTGAATTGAGGAGCAAACTGAAGTAAAGAGAAGAGTGTAGTATTAGATGGCGCTGATAGACACGGTCGCTCTGTATCTGGCTCCTAAGCAACTTTGCAATCCTTTTTTTATTTTTTATTTCTCATATTATTCGCCCAGATTTCTGTTGATTGAAATTGGCGCCCTGCAATTTCATTGGCTGCTAGCGGAACCCCGGTCCTAGACAGGTTAATTCCGTTCTTTTCATTTTAGATTCATGTACGTTGTTGGGAATTGTTAGATACTGCTGCACTGTTGGAGCTAGGAACACAAGGATTTCACTACACCACCAATAACATCTGCTCAATATGTGTAAGTGACCAATAACATTTGATTTGATTTGATTCAGTAACTCTTGGAGTACAATGGAAGTATATTAAAAAGCGTATTTATTGTAACAAGTAAAACCAAGACGTTTTGGCTTTTGGCCTTTTTCTAAACACAGACCAGGAGCTCCAACATGTGACAGCTCCTGTACGATCCTAGCCTGATCCACCATCCTGACCGCTGCTCTCTCATTTCGTTTACACCAAGGAACCACTCCTGTACAACCATGCAACTCATGAAGATACCCCCCAGGTCCCCTGTTCCCTATCTGCTGTGGACCTGGACAAGGTATAGCAGATTGAGCGATCACCCAGACTCTGCAATGCAACACACAGTAGAATATGATAACGTCCTTTACTGTACATCGATTTATTGTCAGGGTGACAGTGGAGAGCGGAGGTACAAAGTGCCAAGCCACATAAAACAATGGACGACATTTTAATATTGAAATGGGGGGTGACGCGTGATGGGATAGAGTATCGCAGAGTGTTAGGTGGGTGTGTGCGTGCGTGAGTGCGTGTGTGTTTGTGTTAATAAGGAGTGTAAAAACAACAACAAAGTGCTCCAAGCCTCACTACTGATGTTTGACCACGTTCATCACCTACCATGTGGCACGTTTCTGTGATGAGGACACTCGCCGTCCCTCACTCTCCCTCCCTACTCTCCCTCACTCACTCATACTCCCTCCCTCACACTCCCTCCCTACTCTCCCTCCCTCACACTCCCTCCCGCACACTCCCTCACTCCCATATCCCTCACTCCTACCCTCCCCCTCCCTCCCTCCCTCCCTCCCTCCCTCCCCTCCCTCCCTCCCTATCCCTCCCTCCCTCAATCCCTCCTCCCTCCCTCACTCTATTTCCTTTTCATTTCGTTCTGTCGTCCTCCTTTACAGCTCCCTTCTCAATCTCTTACCAAGACACACCAGTATTTTAGATTTTTAGTCAAGTGTAAATGGGTGGTCGTGTAACGATGTGCACTGAGAGTCGGGAAGCAAGTTCAGGGAGTGAGTGTTTTAATAAATAAAAGAAACAACAAACAGGAAACACAAACAACGCACCGACATGAAAACAGAGTCAATAACACCTGAGGATAGAACCAAGGGGAGTGACAGATATAGGGAAGATAATCAAGGAGGTGATGGAGTACAGGTGAGTGTCATGAGGCACTGGTGTGCGAGAAGATGGTGACAGGTGTGCGGCATTATCAGCAGTCTGATGACCTAGAGGCCAGAGAGGGAGTATACGTGACAGGTAGGACAAGAGGAGGGATGGAAGTCGCGACAGCACTAAAGACTGATCTGCCTCATGACGCCAGGTCAGTCCCCTGACCTGGCGTCAAACACTACAGTGACTGACTCAAACACTACAGTGACTGACTCAAACACTACAGTGACACGGTGTTGCCTGCATGTCTGGCTCTACTGATTGTCCTCAGCTGTAATTCAGACTGGAGATAAGTAGACATAACATTGACTCAAGTTAAAAAAATCTTTTTTTAAATGAACCTGGATAAACGTTAATACTGCAGTGGATCTGGTGTGTACTCTGGGACTGAACACCTCCCTCTGCAACTGGATCCTGGACTTCCTGACGGGCCACCCCTAGGTGGTAAGGGTAGGCAACAACTCATCTGCCACGCTGATCCTCAACACGGGGGCCCCTCAGGGGTGCGTGCTTAGTCCCCTCCTGTACTCCCTGTTCACCCGCAACTGCATGGCCAAACACGACTGCAGCACCATCATTAAGTTTGCTGACAAGACAACAGTGGTAGGCCTGATCACCGACAACGATGAGACAGCCTATAGGGAGGAGGTCAGAGACCTGACCGTGTGGTGCAAGGACATCAACCTCTCCCTCAACGTGAGCAAGACAAAGGAGTTGATCGTGGACTACAGGAAAAGGAGGACCGAAGTGCAGAGGGTTGAGAGTTTCAAGATCCTTGATCCTATCATGGTCCAAACACACCAATACAGTAGTGAAGAGGGCACAACAACACCTATTCTCCTCAGGAGACTGAAAAGATTTGAGTCCCCAGCTCCTCAAAAAGGTTCTACAGCTGCACCATCGAGAGCATCCCGACTGGTTGCATCACCGCCTGTTGTGGCAACTGCTCAGCCTCCAAACGCAAGGCGCTACAGAGGGTAGTGCGTACAGCCCAGTACATCACTGGGGCCAAGCTTCCTGCCATCCAGGACCTATATACCAGGCGGTGTCAGAGGAAGGCCCCAAAACAATTGTCAGAGACTCCAGTCACCCAAGTCATAGAATGTTCTCTCTGCTACCGCACGGCAAGCAGTACCTGAGCTATTAGAACAATTGAAGAGACAAACTTGTGTTTCCACATTGTATTCACAAGTAAATGAAAAATGACAGTAATAAAGCCTTATCCAATTCAACAGAAAGGAATTCAATACATCACTGGCGGCAAAGCTTCCTGCCATCCAGGACCATATACCAGCCGGTGTCAGAGGAAGGCCCAAAACAATGTCAAGAGACTCCAGTCACCCACAGTCATAGAATGTTCTCTCTGCTACCGCACGGCAAGCAGTACCTGAGCTATTAGAACAATTGAAGAGAACAAACTTGTGTTTCCACATTGTATTCACAAGTAAATGAAAAATGACAGTAATAAAGCCTTATCCAATTCAACAGAAAGGAATTCATAAAGGAATTACTCTGGTTATAAAAGGAGAGATGATAGACAGAGATGAAGTGCAGGAGCCAAGCATACAACACACACACACACACACACACACCCAACACACACACCACACACACACACACACACACACACACACACACACACACACACACACACACACACACACACACATACATACACACCACACACCACCCTCCTCCCCCCTCCCTCCCTCCCTCTCCTCCCTCCCTCCCTCCCTCTCCTCCCTCCCTCCCTCCCTCCCTCCCCCTCCCACCCACACCCACACCCACACACCCTCCCTCCCTCCCACACCAACACACACACACACACACCACACCCACACACAACACACACACACACACACACACACACACACACACACACACACACACACACACACACACACACACACACACACACACACCACACACAACACACACACACACCACACACACACACACACACACACACATACTGTATTAGAAGCATTACTGACAGCGTCACATGGTGAATGACCGAGTGGGAACCTGCGTGGGAAGACTGAGATACAGACTGGATGAGGGGTACCCTACCTCTCCACCCTCTCCTGTTCCACTACTTCTACAAAATGATTAGCAGCTCTCCATCACTCCCTCTCTCCCCATCTCTCTTTTTTAGTTTTTTCCAATTTTGCCAGAAGTTGTTTGTGTTTATGACTCCTCAATTAGTGTCAGCTGCTTGCTGTTGTACTGTGCTTTTGTGGAGTGTACGTTTATAGAGTTTTAAAGTCTCACAGTAATGAAGGCGTATTTCACCAAATATTTGGGTCTCTGTGCTTTTGGTTGATAGTGTTCTAAGTTTATCGTATAATTTTACAATCTGCATCAAACCAGATGTCGTCATTATTGTTTCTTTTTTATCAATTTCACTTGTGCTTCTTTTACCGTTTGCCTGAATATATAGTTGATGTTTTTTACTGCTAGATTGATGTCTTCTTTACTGTGAGTGAATGTGGCATCAGAAAAGTTATCTAAGAGTGTTTGGATATTTTGGGTTACAGTTTGCTTTCTGGTATTCTTCTGCGCTGTTTTGGGCCCATCTGTATGAATGTCTGATGTTGTACAGCTTACTGGGCTGTGAATAGTGTGTTGTTCCATGTCTGTTCTTTTGAGGAACAACGTAATTTGGCTTTGATCAGACAGAGGTGTTAGTGGCTTGACAGTGAATGAGCTGAGAGAGAAGGGGTCAATGTCTGTGATCATATAGTCTACTGTACTGGGGCCAAGAGGTGAGCAGTAGGTGAATCTCCCCAAAGAGTCCCCCCGTAACCTACCATTGACAAAGTACAGACCCAAGCTCTACAGAAGCTGCAACAGATCCCTTCCGTTTCTGTTGACGGTGCTGTCACTGTTGTTTTTATGGGGGAGATTAAGACAGTTAGAAACAGTATGGCCTGTAATAAAGCTGACCCCTCTTGTGCTCGTTAGATCAGGTAGTGTTCCTGTGCGCGCATTTGTGTCCCCACAGATGAGCACATTCCCTGGGCCTGGAAATGGCACGTCTCTTCCTCAAGGGTGGGGAAGAATCTCCTCTGAGTAATATGGGGATTCTAGGGGGGGATTATAATTGCGCAAAGGAACACATCTTTTCTGTCAGTACAAGTTCTTTTTTCGTTTTTAAACCAAATGTGATATTTGCCAATTTTCGAGGGGATCAATTAGATTTTGTAGTAGGATTTGTACCAAATGATCAGTCCTCCAGAGTGTTCTGTGACGGCACAAATGACCTCTCTGTAGCCTGTGGGACAGTGACATCATAATGACCTCTCTGTAGCCTGTGGGACAGTGACAGCATGATGACCTCTCTGTAGCCTGTGGGACATAATGACCTCTCTGTAGCCTGTGGGACAGTGACAGCATAATGACCTCTCTGTAGCCTGTGGGGCAGTGAGTGACAATGTCAGCCTTACACCATGTCTCCTGCAGAATGATGACGTCAACATCTTTAAAAATTTTGTTGAACTCCAGTGCTAAACTTTTCAGTCCAAAGGTTGATGAGTTTAGGCCCTGAATGTTCCACATGCTAACTGATAGGTTGATGAGTTTAGGCCCTGAATGTTCCACATGCCTAACTGATAGGTTGATGAGTTTAGGCCCTGAATGTTCCACATGCTAACTGATAGGTTGATGAGTTTAGGCCCTGAATGTTCCACATGCTAACTGATAGGTTGATGAGTTTAGGCCCTGAATGTTCCACATGCTAACTGATAGGTTGATGAGTTTAGGCCCTGAATGTTCCACATGCTAACTGATAGGTTGATGAGTTTAGGCCCTGAATGTCCACAGCTAACTGATAGGTTGATGAGTTTAGGCCCTGAATGTTCCACATGCTAACTGATAGGTTGATGATTTTAGCCCTGAATTTCACATGCTAACTGATAGGTTGATGAGTTTAGGCCCTGAATGTTCCACATGCTAACTGATAGTTGATGAGTTTAGGCCCTGAATGTACACGCTAACTGATAGTGATTTCATGTTGCAACAAGAAAGAATAGCAGTCAGAAAACACTAACTACTAACTAATAAGTTATTAAGAGATAAACAGGATAACAGCTAACATTTTTTCGTTATATATATATATATAAATATTCCTATTCATTGAACAAGTAAATTCTAGTATGGGTGTTGTGTGTGTGTGTGTGTGTGTGTGTGTTGTGGTGTGTGTGTGGTGTGTGTGTGTGTGTGTGTGTGTGTGTGTGTGTGTGTGTGTGTGTGTGTGTGTGTGTGTGTGTGTGTGTGGTGTGTGTGTGTGTGTGTGGTGTTGGTGTGTGTGTGTGTGCATGCGTCCGTGTGTGCTTAGTTCCGTTTAGTGCAGATGTATTGGAGAAGCTGTTTAATCTCACTTAATCCTACAGGGTTCTCTGTCCTCTGACGACCTCTGCATAGCTACGCTGGTCATGCTGTTGGGGCCTGTTGGGGTGCGCTGAGTCTGGTTGGCGTTGAAGGGGCCTGGGGCTCCTTGGTGGTGCATGTCTGGTAGGGGTCTCTGGTGGTCCTTGGTGGTGCAGTGGTCTGGTAGGGGTCTCTGGGTGGTCCTTGGTGGTGCAGTGGTCTGGTAGCGGTCTCTGGGTGATCTTGGTGGTGCAGTGGTCTGGGAGGGGTCTCTGGGTGGTCCTTGTGGTGCAGTGGTCTGGAGCGGTCTCTGGTGATCCTTGGTGGTGCAGTTGGTCTGTAGCGGTCTCTGGGTGATCCTTGGTGGTGCAGTGGTCTGGTAGGGGTCTCTGGGTGGTCCTTGGTGTGCAGTGGTCTGGTAGGGGTCTCTGGGGGTGGTCCTTGGTGTGCAGTGGTCTGGTACGCGGTCTCTGGTGGTCCTCTGTCCAGTGCGGCATGGGGTGTTTGTCTACCAAGTGCCACGTCCAAACATCCAAACTGTCTGCTACCCTCAGGTGGGAGTGGTCGTGCAGAGCACGACCACTCTGTCGCGAGAGAGT
>NW_019943583.1:81796-86328 GCF_002910315.2 Salvelinus sp. IW2-2015
ACAGTGATTACTGCTGGTTATAAAAGGAGAGATGATAGACAGAGATGAAGTGCAGGAGCCAAGCATACACACACACACACCCACACACACACACACCACACCACACACACACACACAACACACAACACACACACACACACACACACCACACACAACCACACACACACACACATACATACACCACCACACACACACCCTCCCTCCCTCCCTCCCTCCCTCCCTCTCCTCCCTCCCTCCCTCCCTCTCCTCCCTCCCTTCCTCCCTCCCTCCCCCTCCCACCCACACCCAACCCACCCACACACCCTCCCTCCCTCCCACACCAACACACACACACACACACACACACCCACACACACACACACACACACACACACACACACACACACACACACACACACACACACACACACACACACACACACACACACACACACACACACACACACCACACACACACACACACACACACACACACACACACACACACACATACTGTATTAGAAGCATTACTGACAGCGTCACATGGTGAAGACCGGAGTGGGAGACCCGTGCGGAGGACTGAGATACAGACTGATGAGGGGTACCCTACCTCTCCACCCTCTCCTGTTCCACTACTTCTACAAAATGTATTTATTTAGCTCCTCCCATCACTCCTCTCTCCCTCTCCTCCATCTCTCTTTTTAGTTTTTTCCAATTTTGCCAGAAGTTGTTTGTGTTTTAGGACTCCTCAATTAGTGTCAGCTGCTTGCTGTTGTACTGTGCTTTTGTGGAGTGTACGTTTATAGAGTTTTAAAGTCTCACAGTAATGAAGGCGTATTTCACCAAATAATTTGGGTCTCTGTGCTTTTGGTTGATAGTTGTCTCAGTTTATTCCGTATAATTTTACAATCTCATCAAACCAGATGTCGTCATTATGTTTTCTTTTTTATCAATTTCACTTGTGCTTCTTTTACCGTTTGCCTGAATATATAGTTGATGTTTTTTACTGCTAGATTGATGTCTTCTTTACTGTGAGTGAATGTGGCATCCAGAAAAGTTATCTAAGAGTGTTTGGATATTTTGGTTACAGTTTGCTTTCTGGTATTCTTCTGCGCTGTTTTGGGCCCATCTGTATGAAGTCTGATGTTGTACAGCTTACTGGGCTGTGAATATGTGGTTGTTTCCATGTCTGTTTCTTTTGAGGAACAACGTAATTTGGCTTTGATCAGACAGAGGTGTTAGTGGCTTGACAGGAATGAGCTGAGAGAGAAGGGGTCAATGTCTGTGATCATATAGTCTACTGTACTGTGGCCAAGAGGTGAGCAGTAGGTGAATCTCCCCAAAGAGTCCCCCCGTAACCTACCATTGACAAAGTACAGACCCAAGCTCTACAGAAGCTGCAACAGATCCCTTCCGTTTCTGTTGACGTGCTGTCACTGTTGTTTTTATGGGGGAGATTAAGACAGTTAGAAACAGTATGGCCTGTAATAAAACTGACCCCTCTTGTGCTCGTTAGATCAGGTAGTGTTCCTGTGCGCGCATTGTTGTCCCCACAGATGAGCACATTTCCCTGGGCCTGGAAATGGCACGTCTCTTCCTCAAGGTGGGAAGGAATCTCCTCTGAGTAATATGGGGATTCTGAGGGGGGGATATAAATTGCGCAAAGGAACACATTCTTTCTGTCAGTACAAGTTCTTTTTTCAGTTTTTAAACCCAATGTGATATTTGCCAATTTTGGAGGGATCAATTAGATTTGTAGTAGGATTTGTACCAAAGATATCAGTCCTCCAGAGTGTTTTTCTGTGACGGCACAATGACCTCTCTGTAGCCTGTGGGACAGTGACATCATAATGACCTCTCTGTAGCCTGTGGACAGTGACAGCATGATGACCTCTCTGTAGCCTGTGGGACATAATGACCTCTCTGTAGCCTGTGGGACAGTGACAGCATAAATGACCTCTCTGTAGCCTGTGGCAGTGAGTGACAATGTCAGCCTTACACCATGTCTCCTGCAGAATGATGACGTCAACATTCTTAAAAATTTTGTTGAACTCCATGCTAAACTTTTCAGTCAAAGGTTGATGAGTTTAGGCCCTGAATGTTCCACATGCTAACTGATAGGTTGATGAGTTTAGGCCCTGAATGTTCCACATGCTAACTGATAGGTTGATGAGTTAGCCCTGAATGTTCCACATGCTAACTGATAGGTTTGATGAGTTAGGCCCTGAATGTTCCACATGCTAACTGATAGGTTTGTATGAGTTTAGGCCCTGAATGTTCCACATGCTAACTGATAGGTTGATGAGTTTAGGCCCTGAATGTTCCACATGCTAACTGATAGGTTGATGATTTAGGCCCTGAATGTTCCACATGCTAACTGATAGGTTGATGAGTTTAGCCCTGAATGTTCCACATGCAACTGATAGGTTGATGAGTTTAGGCCCTGAATGTCCACATGCTAACTGATAGGTTGATGAGTTTAGGCCCTGAATGTTCCACATGCTAACTGATAGGTTGATGAGTTTAGGCCCTGAGTGACACGCTAACTGATAGTGATTTCATGTTGCAACAAGAAAGAATAGCAGTCAGAAATACACTAACTACTAACTAATAAGTTATTAAGAGATAAACAGGATAACAGCTAACATTTTTTCTGTTATATATATATATATAAATATTCCTATTCATTGAACAAGTAAATTCTAGGTATGTGTGTGTGTGTGTGTGTGTGTGTGTGTGTGTGTGTGTGTGTGTGTGTGTGTGTGTGTGTGTTGTGTGTGTGTGTGTGGTGTGGTGTGTGTGTGTGTGTGTGTGTGTGTGGTGTGGTGTGTGTGTGTGTGTGGTGTGTGGTTGTGTGTGTGTGTGCATGCGTCCGTGTGTGCTAGTGCCGTTTAGTGCAGATGTATTGGAGAAGCTGTTTAATCTCACTTAATCCTACAGGGTTCTCTGTCCTCTGACGACCTCTGCATAGCTACGCTGGTCATGCTGTTGGGGCCTGTTGGGTGGCGCTGAGTCTGGTGTGGCGTTGAAGGGGCCTGGGGCTCTTGGGGTGCTCAGTGGTCTGGTAGGGGTCTCTGGTGTGTCCTTGGTGGTGCAGTGGTCTGGTAGGGGTCTCTGGGTGTCTTGGTGTGCAGTGGTCTGGTAGCGGTCTCTGGTGATCTTGGTGTGCAGTGGTCTGGTAGGGGTCTCTGGGTGGTCCTTGGTGGTGCAGTGTCTGGTCTAGCGGGTCTCTCTGGGTGATCCTTGGTGGTGCAGTGGTCTGGTAGCGGTCTCTGGGTGATCCTTGTGGTGCAGTGTCTGCTGTTGTGAGGGGTCTCTGGGTGGTCCTTGGTGGCTGCAGTGCGTCTGGGTGGGTCTCTGGGTGGTCCTTGCGTGTGCAGTGCTCTTCGAGATCTAGAGGGTACGGTTCTCCTGCCAGTGGAAGCATCGTCTTGCTGGTGTTCCTGCCTGGTCTTCCTCCAAGATGCAGCGCCCACACCCAATGGGCGGTGATTTGTCTTTTCCTACCAACAAGTGCCACTCTCCAAAGAAATCCCAAACTGTCTGCTACCCTCAAGGTGGGAGGTGTCTCTAGGAGTCTCTACAGTCTGTTCTCTGTGCTGTAGCACCCTCTTGATGACAGACAACTCCTTTGCCATCTCCTCCTTTACCTGCACCAGCTCTCTCCTCATGGTGGCCTTTACCTCCTCCAGCGCTGTGGTAAGGCTCTCTCTCAGCTCCTGGACAGAGTTCTTCAGCTGGGTCCTGCACTGGTTGATCTGGTCCTGTAGAAGCTCTGTGTCTGGGCTGGTGGTGGTGTAGCTGGGGGGCTGCTCCTTCAGCTCAGTAACCCATACTTCTAACAGAGCCAGCCTGTCTCTCAACAGGCTGATGGTAGTGTGGTCTTGGCTCTGGTGGTTGTAGGCAGGCAGGCTGGGGGGAGGATGGTCCTGCTGTTGGGGTGCCTGAGGTGAGGGGATAGGTCGGGGGGCTGTCCTTTTCTTTTTTTCTTTCCGCTGTCTTCGTTGGGGTGGGGAAGTCCTGCACAACAGAGCTGAGTGCAGCCTCACTGCCCTGGACCATGACAGCGCCGTTCTGATACATGTTTACCGTCAGAAACCTGTTTTCCTGGTCCTTATCGCTGGCCTCAAAAATGTGGATTTGCCTTCCCTTGCAGATGCCTTTCTTTGTGGTATAGCTGAAATGCCTGGTTCCAGCTGTCACAGCAACACAAACACACAGTCACAGCAACACACACAGTCACAGCAACACACACAGTCACAGCAACACACACAGTCACAGCAACACACACAGTCACAGCAACACAAACACACAGTCACAGCAACACAAGAGGCTGGTGAATTCCTGAGACTAAAGCAGTCTAGAGTGACCCAGTGGAACCAGCAGGACCTGGGTACAGACATCAGCCCAGACCCAGTGAGACCAGCAGGACCTGAGGACAGACCCAGTGAGACCAGCAGGACCTGGGGACGGACCCAGTGAGACCAGCAGGACCTGGGGACAGACATCAGCCCAGACCCAGTGAGACCAGCAGGACCTGGGGACAGACCCAG
>NW_019943583.1:91573-96633 GCF_002910315.2 Salvelinus sp. IW2-2015
GGGACGGACATCAGCCCAGACCCAGTGGGACTAGCAGGACCTGAGGACAGACATCAGCCCAGACCCAGTGAGACCAGCAGGACCTGGGGACAGACATCAGCCAAGGACTGAGGAAAGGGAAATGAAGTTAGATTGACAGGTCCACAACAGCAGACAAAACCAGGACGTCCCACAGACGGTCTGTGTTGACTGTCTCTGACTCACTCTGCTCCAGACTGGGGAAAACAAGTCTGTTTTGTGTCTGTTCCTTCAGAGGTGATGTAGTACATCTTTTACACCTCATTGGAAACAAGGGAATGTGTACAGAAACACTATAAACTAATGTGGTGTTCGAATACCATGGATGACTGACTATATTGATCAATTGTATACTTTGAGTAATTTTGTTCAGTACAGTATAGTAAGCAGTGTTTGAAAAACATAATTACTTGGACACAAAAGTCTCTGGCAGTTAGATGAACCCATTAGTGAGGGTCTAATTCCTCCAGCACCCGCAAACAGGAAATACATCTAAATTATCTAAACCAGGGGGGTCCAATCGGCCCGTCAGAAAATAATATATACACTACCGTTCAAAAGTTTGAGGTCACTTAGAAATGTCCTTTTTTTTGAAAGAAAAGCACTTTTTTTCTGTCCATTAAAATAACATCAAATTGATCAGAAATACAGTGTAGACATTGTTAATGTTGTAAATGACTGTTGTAGCTGGAAACGGTAGATTTTTTTTATGGAATATCGACATAGGCGTACAGAGGCCCATTATCAGCAACCATCACTCCTGTGATCCAATGGCACGTTGTGTCAGCTAATCCAAGTTTATCATTTTAAAAGGCTAATTGATCATTAGAAAACCCTTTTGCAATTATGCTAGCACAGCTGAAAACTGTTGTGTTGATTACAGAAGCAATACAACTGGCCTTCTTTAGACTAGTTGAGTATCAAACTGTCTCTAACCAGAATAGAAAGAGGAGTTGGAGGCGCCGGTCCACAACTGAGCAAGAGGACAAGTATTGTACATTAGAGTGTCTAGTTTGAGAAACAGATGCCTCAACTGGCAGCTTCATTAAAGTCCTCAACTGGCAGCTTCTTTAAATAGTACCTGCAAAACCCCAGACTTTGAAATGACAGAGGAGCTTGCTTCAGTGCAGTCAACGAAGAGCACAACCACAGGGAAAGATTTATTGGAGGAGGTTAATAAGTGTGTGGCAAAGCTGGGACTGAGTTTTGAAAAGTTATCCAGTATGACCACTGATGGGTGCCCAAACTTGACAGGAAAAAATGTTGGCCTTTTGAAAAGGATACAAGATCAAGTAGCTGAGCTGAACCCAGATCAGAAAATTATTTTCCTGCGCTGCATTATTCATCAGGAGGTGCTCTGGAAATGTGTTCTGGAAATGAGCCATGTTGTGSAWACAGTCACTGAAGTGGTAAACTTCATAAGAGCAAAATCTTTAAACCACAGGCAGTTTGTCTCACTGTTGGAAGAGACAGAGTCGGGTCATGCAGATCTCCCCTACCACACAAACGTGAGATGGATGAGTTTGGGGAAGGTGCAGATCTTCTACCACAAAAACGTGAGAGGACTGATTTGGGGAGGTGCAGATCTCCCCTAACACAACGTGAGATGGATGAGTTTGGGGAATTGCATCCCTACCACAGTAAGGTGCGTTGGAAGCAAAGGGTGTGGGTCTGAAGTGGAGATGCTGAGCTTTTTTGGCAAATGAAAGGAAAAATAATGCTGGATTTCCCAACTCGGAGATAAGGAACGGTTGGTGATTTCGCTTTCAAACCCCGTGGACCTATGGCTGCTCGGTGAATTAACTGAATTCCAACAACAGGGAAGGCGCCTTTTGCCAATCAAGATGTACAGGGTTGTCAAAGCCTTCAGGGAAAATTCCTCTCCGACCCGCCAAGTAGAAACACAATCTCCACCCCTTCGACACATCAGTCTGTTGTATCAGATTGAAGCGGGGAATTATCCATCGCTACTGTGTGCTTTGCAACGTTGAGTTTTCTCGTCGTTGAGGATTCTCAAGTGTTGGAAATGACAATGCTGTTGGGTTTCCTCTCCTTTCATTCAATGTGGATAACGCTTCCGACTGATCCTGCAATTTTGAGTTTATACCGATGTTTCAAGTCTGAATGCAGCTGATTGGAGAACTATTCAAAACAATGTCACTGACTAGGTTCTAATGCCTCTCTTCAGTGACCAAAACTTTCAAAGACTGACGGGTCTGGCTTCGGATTTGTATGGGTTTGGGTAACGCTAGTATGTGAACAGACATTTTTCAGTGATGAAATATACAAGTCAAGGCACAGATCATCTCTTATGACTCTCACTCTCCAGAATCTGCGCATAGCGACGTCAGAAACTATACTGACTCTGCTCTAGTCATGCCCATCAGAGATCTTCACTCTGTCACAACTGATTGAGTGTTTAAATGTAAATGTTGAAGCTTCTCTCTTTCTTGTGTTTATTGTGTCATTACCCGTTTAAAAAAGAGTTCTGTCTGTGGTGCATGAATGCTGTGCCTCTCCCTCTCCTCTCCTCTCCTCTCTCTCCTCTCCTCTCCTCTCCTTCTCCTCTCCTCTCCTTCCTCTCCTCTCCTCTCCTCTCCCTCCTCTCTCTCTCCTCTCCTCTCCTCTCATTGTCTCTACCTCTCCTCTCCTGCCCTTCTCTCCCCTCTCCTCTCCTCCTCTCCCTCTCCTCTCCTCTCCTCTCATCCCTCCCATCTCCTCTCTTCCCTCTCCTCCCTCTCTTTCTGTCTGCAGTATTCCTGCCTGTCTCTCTCCCTGCCTGTCTCTCTCCCTGCCTGTCTCTCTCCCTGCCTGTCTGTCTTCTTGTCAGCCTGTGTGTCTGCCTCTCTCCCTGCCTGTCTCTCTCCCTGCTTGTCTCTCTCCCTGCTTGTCTCTCTCCCTGTCTGCCTCTCTCCCTGCCTGTCTCTCTCCCTGCCTGTCTCTCTCCCTCCCTGTCTCTCTGCCTGCCTGCCTGCCTGTCTCTCTCCCTGCCTGTCTGCTTGCCTGTGTGAGTGCTGAGAGCCATCTCTCATGGCCCAGCCACTTCATTTCAGCAGTGATCTAGGCCCATGGCAGCCCCGCCTCGTCTGACATCACACAGCCCTGTTTGGCATACCACCACGTCACATCAAACTACATATAGGATCTTAATGTGAGCCAGTTTGCTACAGAAGGAAAATAATTCTGCAGCAGTAGGAAATGTGAATTAGTGTGCGGATTATAATTACTATATAATTCAAATTTTAAACAATGTAGGGGTTGATAGATATTTTGTTAGGGCAAATCACTAAATTTTTAAGTGGAAATTCCAAACTTTAGATTTATTTTTAAACCTTGAATACACTACACRTTTGCATTTCCAGCTGTGCAGGAAAATTCCTGCAACAACAGGATGATCAAATTAAGATAAGGCATCTGTACACACAGGATAGGTGAGAGGATAGGTCTGAGTTAGGGAGGTGTACGCTCATACTCAAACACGTCAAGTAGATGCTCATATGCACAATCCCACAATCATATCCTAAACAAAACAATTGTCTTGCCTARAAAATGCCAATTGTCACTCATTACTCATGAGAGTCTGTGATTGTGTGATTGTCTTCTGAAAGAGAAGAGAGAAGGCCTCTATAGGAGTTCACAACAGTTCCTCCTGGGTTACTGTAGCTACTTATACCCGCTTTAATTATGTCCTTCATTGCGGTCATTAATGGGTTTTTACATACCAGTTACATAAATTAACCTCAATTAGCCCAGGAATGTGGCATGGCATGATTGCAAGGCATTATTTTGCCAAACATGGACATTTTTATGTGTTGCTGGTAATTACATTGTCATTAGAGCTGTGAATTATTAATCGCTCATTAACATAAACTCAAATTGAATGTGCAGATAACATTCTGCACTGGGGGAACGATGGCTGTGATGTCTCAATCAACACAGAGGAGAGGAGAGGAGTTTACAGTGTTACAATGTACAGTGCTACAGTGCTACAGTGTTACAGTGTTACAGTGCTGCAGTGTTGCAGTGCTGCAGTTGTTACAGTGTTACAGTGCTACAGTGTTACAGTGTTACAGTGCTACAGTGTACAGTGTACAGTGCTACAGTGTTACAGTGTTACAGTGTTACAGTGTTACAGTGTTACAGTGTACACAGTGCTGCAGTGTTACAGTGTTACAGTGTTACAGTGTTACAGTGTTACATGTGCTAGTGTTACAGTGTTTACAGTGTTTACAGTGTTACAGTGCTACAGTGTTACAGTGTTACAGTGTTACAGTGCTACAGTGTTACAGTGTTACAGGGTGCTACAGTGTTACAGTGTAGCAGTGTTACAGTGTTACGTACAGTGTTACAGTGTTACAGTGTTACAGTGTTACAGTGTACAGTGTTACAGTGTCTGACAGTGTTTACAGTGTACAGTGTTACAGTGTTACAGTGTTACAGTGTTACAGTGTTTACAGTGTTACAGTGCTACAGTGTTACAGTGTTACAGTGCTACAGTGTTACAGTGTTACAGTGTTACAGTGTTACAGTGTTACAGTGTTACAGTGTTACAGTGCTACAGTGTTACAGTGCTACAGTGTTTACAGTGTACAGGTGTTACAGTGTTACAGTGCTACAGTGTTACAGTGCTACAGTGCTACAGTGCTAAGTGCTACAGTGTTACATGTTTACAGTGCTACAGTGCTACAGTGCTACAGTGCTAGTGTTGAAGTGTTGCAGTGTTGCAGTGTTACAGTGGCTACAGTGTTACAGTGTTACAGTGCTACAGTGCTACAGTGCTACAGTGCTACAGTGTTGCAGTGTTACAGTGCCTACAGTGTTACAGTGCTACAGTGTTACAGTGCTACAGTGTTACAGTGTTACAGTGTTTTACAGTGTTTACAGTGCTACAGTGCTACAGTGCTAGTGTTACAGTGTTACAGTGTTACAGTGTTACAGTGCTACAGTGCTACAGTGTTAACGTCACTTTACAGTGTTAGATGTTAACTTAGGTAACCAGTAAAGTTAAGTGACAGTGAGTTACTTCGTGACGGAGTGTACAG
>NW_019943583.1:99215-105400 GCF_002910315.2 Salvelinus sp. IW2-2015
AAGCTTTGTAACAATGTACAAATGGTTAAAGCACACAAGTTAAAATAAATAAGCATAAATATGGGTTGTATTTACAATGGTGTTTGTTCTTCACTGGTTGCCCTTTTCTTGTGGCAACAGGTCACAAATCTTGCTGCTTCTCTCTCTCTCAAAACATTCCCAGTAGAACAGTCTAATCTTATTCTCCATCAAGCATCTCCTCTCCTCTCCTCTCCTCTCCTCTCCTCTCCTCTCCTCTCCCTCCTCTCCTCTCCTCTCCTCTCCTCTCCTCTCCCTCTCCTCTCCTCTCCTCTCCTCTCCTCTCCTCTCCCTCACTGTAACACTGTAACACTGTAACACTGTAACACTGTAACACTGTAGCACTGTAACACTGTAGCACTGTAGCCAACCTCTGCAATGCGACCATGAACAATGAGGGCGGGACAAAGGAAATCCCTTAATTGTGCCATCGCGTTGTAAAGTAAATCACCATGGTTACGGCCTGCCGCAACGCAGGTTAAACGTAAGCCCCGCCCCCTTTCATGGGCAGCTCAACTGGCCGTATTATAAAAGGAGTGAACTAGCTCCCAGCGGACCAGGACATAAAGATCCCCTTCTATCCCAGGGAAGTGTGTGAGACCGGCTATTAATAGATACTTCCTCTCTCTACCTCTCCTCTCCCTCAGATACATACACACACACACACGGGCAGCCTCGCACGTACACACACATACCTATACACACACGCCCAGGTGTTCACTTTTAAAAGTAAATGTCTGCACCACATACACACACCATCAGCACACACACGCACACACACATACAAAAACACACAAACAGACACACACAAACACACACACAAACACACACACACAAGCACACACAAACACACAAACACACAAACACAAGCACACACAAACACACACACACACAAACACACAAACACAAACACACACACAGTCCAGACTGATACATGCTGGCCACACACCGGCCCTGTTCTAACCTGTTCTGTTCTGCCCTGTTCTAACCTGTTCTGTTCTGCCCTGTTCTGCCCTGTTCTGTTCTGCCCTGTTCTGTACTGTTCTACTCTACTCTTCTCTGCTCTTCTCTGTTCTACTCTTCTCTGTTCTACTCTGTTCTACTCTGCCCTTCTCTATTCTGCTCTTCTCTGTTCTACTCTGTTCTACTCTGTTCTACTCTGCTCTTCTCTGTTCTAATCTGTTCTTCTCTGTTCTACTCTGCTCTTCTCTGTTCTACTCTGCCCTTCTCTGTTCTAATCTGTTCTTCTCTGTTCTACTCTGCTCTTCTCTGTTCTACTCTGCCCTACAGGTCGAAGAAACATTTCAAATAAGTACAGAATCAATCATTAGGATGCTTTTATCATAAATCTTCATAATTTCCAACCGGAAAAATTCCTTTGTGTCTTGAGGAGAAACGGACCGCAAGTGGATATCATGTGAAATGCTCATGACCAGGAAATGTCTCTCTGCCAGTAGCATGACTCATTCAGCTCTGATTCAGCCACAACACAGTAGACACCTCATTCAAGTTTCTATCGCTGGTTGACATCTATTGGAAGCCGTAGGAAGTGCAAACAGATCCATATCCTACTCTTTTTTCAATAGGCAATGAGTTTGAAAATCGACAGCCTCAGATATCCTACTTCCTGTTTGGATTTTTTCTCAGGTTTTTGCCTGCCATAGGAGTTCTGTTATACTCACAGACATAATTCAAACAGTTTTAGAACTTCAGAGTTTTTTCTATCCAATACTAATAATAATATGCTTATATTAGCAACTATGACTGAGGAGCAGGCCGTTTACTCTGGGCACCTCTGTGCACTTTTCATCCAAGCTACTCAATACTGCTCTGCAGCCATAAGAAGTTATTAATGTCCCGTTGTAGGATTGTGTCGAATGAAGCTCATCCAGTTTATTCTCCAGTGAGTTGCACGGTTTGGCCAATAGAACGGATGTTAGAGGCGGGTTACTCCACTCGCCGACAAATTCTCACAAGGCACCCTGATCTCCACCCTCTGTATTTTCGTCTTTTCTTCATGTGAACGACTGGGATTTTGGAGAAGTCCAACATTCGACCAACCCACCAGGAGAAACGCTATTTTAGAGGATTTAGGGTTGGAGTTAGAATTAAGGTTAGGGGTTAAAGGTTAGGTTTAGTTTTAAAGCTAGCTTCAGGTTTAGGTTTAGGGTGAGCTTTTGGGGTTAGGGTTAGGGTAAGGTTTAAGGTTAGTGTAAGGGTAAGGTTTAGGGTTAGGCTTACGTTTAGGGGTTAGGGACAATAGGATTTTGGGAATCAGTTGTGTCCCCACAAGGTGTGTGTGTGTGTGTGTGTGTGTTGTGTGTGTGTACATGCGAGTTGTGTATGTGTATGTGTGTGTGTGTATGTGTATGTGCGTGTATGTATTTGTGCGTGTGTGTGTGTGCGTGTGCGTGTCGTGTACATGCGAGTGTGTATATGTATGTGTGTATGTGTATGTGCGTGTATGTATTTGTGCGTGTGTGTGTGCGTGTGTGTGTGTGTGTGTATGTATTTGTGCGTGTGTGTCTGTGTATGTGTGTGTGTGTGTCTGTGTGTGTGTGTGTGTGTATGTGTGTAGGTAGGTACTCTTCCCTGTAAAAGCCGTTCATTGTGTGAAGGTGGGTCGTGCCACAGGAGGGGGATGGAGGGAGAGGGTGGGGCTGGCAGAGAGGAGAGGCAAGGATTTTAATGCTTCGTTAACCCCACCACCAACCAACTCACCCCCACATCAATTTTATTTATTTATTTATTTTATTTTAACCGTTATTTTTCCAGGTAAGTTGACTGAGAACACGTTCTCATTTGCAGCAACGACCTGGGAATAGTTACAGGGGAGAGGAGGGGGATGAATGAGCCAATTGTAAACTGGGGATTATTAGGTGACCGTGATGGTTGAGGGCCAGATTGGGAATTTAGCCAGGACACCGGGGTAACACCCCTACTCTTACGAATAAGTGCCATGGGATCTTTTAATGACCTCAGAGAGTCAGGACACCCGTTTAACGTCCCATCCGAAAGACGGCACCCTACACAGAGCAGTTGTCCCCAAATCACTGCCGCTGGGGCATTGGGATTTTGTTTAGACCAGAGGAAGAGTGCCTCCTACTGGCCCTCCAACACCACTTCCAGCAGCACTGGTCTCCCATCCAGGGACTGAACCAGGACCAACCTGGCTTAGCTTCAGAAGCAAGCCAGCAGTGTTATGCAGGGTGGTATGCTGCTGGCTGATCAATCCCCCCTCCTTACTCCATCCCCCTGCCAAACTCTCTTATTCCATCCCCCCTGCCAAACTCTCCTTATTACATCCCCCCTGTCAGACCCCTTCCTATCCAGCCCTTCCACCACCCCTCTCCCCCTGTCTCTCACTGCCCATTCCACCACCCCTCTCCCCTGTCTCTCTACTGGCCCATTCCACCACCCCTCTCCCTGTCTCTCACTGGCCCATTCACCACCTCTCCCCCTGTCTCTCTCAGACACATTTCACCACCCCTCTCCCCCTGTCTCTCACTGGCCCATTCCACCACACCTCTCCCCTGTCTCTCTCAGACCCATTCCACCACCCCTTCTCCCCTGTCTCTCACTGGCCATTCCACCACCCCTCTCCCCTGTCTCTCTCAGACCCATTTCACCACCCTCTCCCCCTCTCTCTCAGACCTCCCCACCCCCTCTCCCCCTGTCTCTCACTGGCCCATTCCACCACCCCTCTCCCCCTGTCTCTCTCAGACCCATTTCACCACCCCTCTCCCCTGTCTCTCACTGGTCCATTTCCACCACCCCTCTCCCCCTGTCTCTCTCAGGCCCATTCCACCACCCTCTCCCTGTCTCTCACTGGCCCATTCCACCAACCTCTCCCCCTCTCTATCAGACCCATTCCACCACCCCTCTCCCCCTGTCTCTCACTGGTCCATTCCACCACCCCTCTCCCCTGTCTCTCTCAGACCCATTTCACCACCCTCTCCCCCTATCTCTCTCAGAGCCATTCCACATCCCTATCCCCTGTCCTCACTGCCCATTCCACCACCCTCTCCCTGTCTCTCACTGGCCATTCCACCACCCCTCTCCCCTGTCCTCTCTCAGACCCATTCCACCCCCCTCTCCCCTTTCTCTCTCAGACCCATTCCACCACCCCTCTCCCCCTGTCTCTCACTGGCCCATTCCACCACCCCTCTCCCCTGTCTCTCTCGCAGACCCATTCCACCACCCTCTCCCCTGTCTCTCTCAGACCCATTCCACCACCCCTCTCCCCGTCTCTCTCAGACCCATTCACACCCCTCTCCCCTGTCTCTCACTGGCCCATTCCACCACCCTCTCCCCTGTCTCTCTCAGACCCATTCCACACCCCTCTCCCCTGTCTCTCTCAGACCCATTCCACCACCCCTCTCCCCTGTCTCCTCACTGCCCATTCCACCACCCCTCTCCCCTGTCTCTCTCAGACCCATTAAACCACCCCTCTCCCCTGTTCCTCTCAGACCCATTCCACCACCCCTCTCCCCTGTCTCTCACTGGCCCATTCCACCACCCCTCTCCCCTGTTTCTCTCAGACCCATTCACCACCCCTCTCCCCTGTCTCTCTCAGACCCATTCCACCACCCCTCTCCCCTGTCTTCCCTGGCCCATTCCACCACCCCTCTCCCCTGTCTCTCTCAGACCCATTCCACCACCCCTCTCCCTGTCTCTCTCAGACCCATTCCACCACCCCTCTCCCCTGTCTCTCACTGGCCCATTCCACCACCCCTCTCCCCTGTTTCTCTCAGACCCATTCCACCACCCTCTCCCCTGTCTCTCTCAGACCCATTCACCACCCCTCTCCCCTGTCTCTCTCAGACCCATTCCACACCCTCTCCCCTGTCTCTCACTGGCCCATTCCACCACCCCTCTCCCCTGTCTCTCTCAGACCCATTCCACCACCCCTCTCCCCCTGTCTCTCACTGGCCCATTCCACCACCCCTCTCCCCTGTCTCTCTCAGACCCATTTCACCACCCCTCTCCCCCTGTCCTCTCACTGGCCCATTTCACCACCCTCTCCCCTGTCTCTCTCAGACCCATTTCACCACCCCTCTCCCCTGTCTCTCTCAGACCCATTACCCACCCCTCTCCCCTGTCTCTCTCAGACCCATTACACCACCCCTCTCCCCTGTCTCTCTCAGACCCATTACACCACCCCTCTCCCCTGTCTCTCTCAGACCCATTTCACCACCCCTCTCCCCTGTCTCTCACTGGCCCATTCCACCCCCCTCTCCCCTGTCTCTCTCAGACCCATTTCACCACCCCTCTCCCCTGTCTCTCTCAGACCCATTTCACCACCCCCCTCTCCCCTGTCTCTCTCAGACCATTCCACCACCCCTCTCCCCCTGTCTCTCAGACCCCTTGGCCTCCCCTGTTCTGTCCCCATCATAACCCATAATATGGTCTGTGTAGACTGTGAATAGGGAGGAAGTCCTCAGGTACACTACTGATATTTCTCATGGCTGTTCCCGGTTCCCTGCCCCCCATATCCAGCCATGGTCGGTCGTCTCAAGGCACAGTCTGCCTCTCCGGTCTGTCTCTCTCTCTCTCATGGCAGCGTCTGGATGTATGGATCCTGAAGGCAGTGCAGGAGCCAATCAGAGAGTTCATGGTGTGATATGTACGTGAATACACATTGGAATGAGGAGGGATGGAGGGAGGGAGGGAACTATTCCTGTGGAATGTTCTGTGGAATGTTCTGTGGGATGTTCTGTGGCATGTGTCACATGGTGCTTAGAGGAGAAGCACAAGATGACCTCAGCATTCTTTGTTTATGCATATGGAGCAGGTGATAAGAGGGACAGAGTAAAATAGAGAAGAGCAGAGAAGAGCAGAGAAGAACAGAGCATAACAGAGAAGAGCAGAGTAGAACAGAGCATAACGAGAAGAGCAGAGTAGAACAGAGTAGAACAGAGAAGGGGCAGAGTAGAGCAGAGTAGAGCAGAGAAGAGCAGAGTAGAACAGAGCATAACAGAGAAGAGCAGAGTAGAACAGAGTAGAACAGAGAAGGGCAGAGTAGAGCAGAGTAGAGCAGAGAAGAACAGAGAAGAACAGAGAAGGGCAGAGTAGAACAGAGAGAGGGCAGAGTAGAAAGCAGCATAGAACAGAGAGGGCAGAGTAGAGCAGAGAAGAACAGAGAAGGGCAGAGTAGAACAGAGAAG